>NC_134037.1:213939319-214239319 GCF_965140245.1 Athene noctua
ATTTTACATCCTCAAAAAGTTTTCCTTGTTTATGATTATCGGGTTCAGCAGAATGCCTCCCCTAATAGTTTGTTGATCACCTGCATAAAAATTGTCATTGACCCGTCTCGGAAATCTCCCTAGTTGCTTGTGACCACTATGTTTTCCTTTGAGCAGATACCAGTGTGATTATATCTGTCCTCAAATATTTATCCATAAGGTCTGGACTGTCTCATCAACAGTTTCAAGGCAAAACTCCATGCATAGAAGACTCCATTACATAGAGTCTCTGCCTGCCTGTCCTGTCCTTCCTAAAGTATTTGAATCCATCCACTGCAGAACTTTAGTCACAAGAGCTATGCTACATTGGCTCTATAATCATAAGGAGAATGTTGCTCCGTGATTGCTCACAGGCTTCAAAGTCCAACTGTTGGTTGGTTTTTTGTTGTTTTTTGATTGTTTTTTTTTTCATGCTGCAAGTATTTGCTAAGAGGGATTTTCACTTGGCCTTCAGTGATAGGTTTTGGTTTGGTTTTTTGTTTGGGGGTTTTTTGGGGGTTTTTTTTGGTTTGGGTTTGTTTTGTTTGGTTTTTTGGTTTTTTTTTCAGGGAAAATGTAATAACATCTCCAATTATGTTGTCCTCCAGACTCACTGTCTTGAGTCTGAACTTTTCTTCAGACATTAGTCATTATCCCCCAACAAACTTAGTTTAAAATCCACCTCAGTAGGTTAGCAAGCCTGTTGGCAAACTTGTTTCTGCTTTTCTTTGTCAGATGGATTCTATCATCTCCCCTGCAGTTCTCATTCTTCAAAGATGGTAAAGTGGTCATAAAAAACAAAGCTTTGTCTACAACACCTACTGCACACCTACAGGATGTCTCTGCTTCTACCTGAGCCTTTCCCCTTTCCTAGTAAAATGAAAAAGAGAATGAACTTGGTTCCTGAGCTCTTCAACCTTGCCCCAGAGCTCTATATAGTTGTGTGATATTTTCACGAGCTCTCTTACCAATATCACTGACTCCTACATGAATGAGCAACAAGGGGTAATATTCCAAGTCTTGGTTTCTTGCAACTACTCTTTCGTTGAAACTGAAAAATGTAACACTGGAGGAATCTAAGGGGAATTAACAAGAAATAATATGAATTATTTTACAATGAAATAAAAAGATAGTAACAACATTATAGAGAAACATCCTAAAGATTAACTCTCTAATGGAAGGCTATTTTTGTCTAGTTTTATCAGAAGCTTATGTTTATTTACAGACTACCAAGTGAGTGATTAGAACTATTTAACATGAAAAGGTAAATGAAATCTGGTCTGATTACTATTTAAGCATAACACAGAAAACATAGTTCACGTATAAATATGCTTGTATTTTTAAACTCAGTATAAGGAAGTATTCTGAATTCTCTGTAGAGAGCAAAACACATTAATAGGACTGCTCACACCAGTGCACAGTTGCCTCCTCAGGATCGATAAAGTTCACATATAGAAGAAAGACTGCTGTCTGTATCTTCATTCTCAGAAATACTTTTACACAGGTTACTTGTTCATACAGTTACAAATACTCTTGGAATGACCATTAGATATAAATTGACTTGAAATTACTTAATTTTTAAATTAAAATTGGTTTGACTGATTTATTCATGTTTTACCTTAATTACCTTAATTTTACCTGAGTTTTACCTTAATAGTGAAACTGACAGAGAAATTGTACATATATGTACACATTTTCACACATACACATAATACATAATAATTGCAGCACAGAATGAGAGTTTTTTTAAAAAAAAAAAAAAAACAAACGAGGGGAATATGAAAGTACCTTTAGATTAAGCACGTATTTCTCTGGTGGTTTAGGTTTATAAGCCAATTAACCTTTGAAAGAAAAACATTTTTTATAATTAAAGGAATCAATGGCTTGACAACTCAGACTAGGACTGTAAACATAATAGCTTGAAAATTTTACCCATGAGGTTCATCCATGAGCTTCACTCAGACCGCATTCTATATTTATTAACAGGTATCCACCTACATGTTTAAATTCGTAGTTGACTTTAATAGCAAAATAATTTTTCTCCTTGTTCAATAGTCACAGAGTGTTACCTAATAGAGTCCTTCAGGCTGCCATAGATATTTTTGCCTAGTTCAGAGTGGTTCTTACAGTTCTTTTGGGATCTATTTGATAGTAAAAAAGAGTCTTCAGTCTGGACATTGCTCATAAATTACAACACATCCAAATGCACTTCCTATCTATGTGCACCTCATCTGTGTTTTTTTTTATTTCTTCATTACTTGAAAACCTTTCTGTAATAAGAGAAAAATGCTGTATGTTGACACTCTGTCCTCTGACCAACATCATCAATATAGACTGCTGGCACCCTGCTCCATGATACCCTGTCCCTCAACCAACATTGTCAGTGTAGGTAGGATGCTGCTCACATTATTTATGTAAGATACCATTCTCTCAAAACACACTGCTATTGGTGGAGCCAAGGGGTGGTGTGACTCTTACCTGCATTCAACATGCATTTACACAATTGGCTGTTACTGTCAGATAACCCAAACATCAAGTGTCCCTGGCACTCTGACAGAGTCAGGGCATCACTTATGACCCTGTGTTTGCTATCAGTGATTGGGTGAGTTGCCATATGGGCACATTATTGCTCTTACTGTGATCAATGAAGTTTGGTTTCTTAAGTATTGTCAGACATTCTTATTTACTTACATTCTTACTGTCTCAATTAAGTTTGGTATATTAAGTGTTGTCAGACTCTGTTACTGTTCAAATCACATATGTTTACTCTCTTCCTAGACAGAACAGAGAGGTGATTTGATATCCTTCACTCTTTCTCCCTTATGACAGCCAATTTTGTATATTTGGCAAAGTCATGGGCAGTCAAAATTCATCAGCACGATTACAATTTTTAAGAAAAGATGATACTTAAAATACAAAGCCAATTAATAAATTTAAGTTACTGAGTTTTTCTACTAGAAAAAACATAGTGCTTCTTGGAATACCCCATGCCTTGTATTCATTCGATTTACCTGACCACAATGTATTTTTCCTATTAATAGGATCTTGACTTGGAAAAGAAACAAAAAAATAGTCACAAAATGGTTTACTGGACATAAGATAGACTTCCAAAGACTCTTAGAATCCATATTAGTTTTGAAATTAGGTAACTCTGGTGAATATAAAAAATACGCAGTTTTGTTTCAAGCTTCTTATCTATTTTCTCAGACTGATAATTAAGTCTGGCATATATGAACAGTTGCTAAAAGTTCCCTGAATCTAATTTTAAAGTACAAAGTAACTGCAAATGCAAATGCCAAAAAAAAAAACCAAACCCAAACCAAAAACCAGCATTAGAAATATTTTTTAAGACTGAAGAAAAAAGCCCTTATTCTAGTAAGAAATTTTAACAAGTAAACTTTTAAATTATGTATTAAATTTTACTATTTATGTAGTATATATTCAACTATATTTCTTTAGTTAAAAACAAAGTTTGTGTTCTTCTATTTTTTTTAATCTTACATGTAGCAGCTCTGCTCATTCATGTAAAAGTAATCTTATCAGAAAATACTGCATTGATAAAAATTTTAGGCACTGAAAAACAGTAGAAGATGATTTCCAAGGAAATATTTTTATTGTCACTTTCAAACAAACTATTATTATATTTTTTTTCTACTGAATCAAACATGAAAATCAATATCACCCTTCACGTTCTCTATTAGAGGGTTGAGAAAACCAGTTAAACTTCATTGAGTAATGACACAGAATAAGTCAAGCTTGAAGTGTTATCACTGAGGGACACTTTATCTGAAAAGAGACTAAAAAAGTACCTTTACAGAATGCATTTAAAGGGAAAAATGTTATAAACAGATGAAAGACAGAAGGATATAACACAAATACTTATCCAAGGATATTAAAATAAATTAAGAACTTTGAAATAAAAATAGGAGGTGCCACAGTGTGATTTAAAAATACAGTAAAAGACAATATTATTTTAATCCAATGCCAAAAGTTTGACCCAAAAAGTCAGTTCCATCCAAATGGATGCACCTTAGTTATGTGTAAAGGATAAAAATTTATACATATTAGAGAAAAGCAGTCCTGCATGTGGTTCCTATATATCTTTTCCAAACAGTTATGCATATAGTATAAAGACGTTAAGAAATCTGGGTGATACATATGCACCAGTCTTGAGATTATGCCTACTTGTATCTATATCTTGCCCTGCCCTGCTATTGCTGTTGCAATACAGCTAGGAAAATGGTCACAGCTGAGATAAAATCAGGGTAAAGTCAGCTTCTTTTGGCAGTAATTTTGGAAATATTTATTATAATTCCCTAAAATCAGGCTGAGAAATAACTTTATAAAACTACATGAAAGGAAAATAACTTTGTTGAGAGGAACTCACAAGGCTATACATCAGATACCTCCTTCTTTCTGAAATATTGAGGAAGGGGCAAAAATTTCATAGAACCTGATGAATGAGTGGAAGAGTATAATTCTATCTTTAAATGTGAAAGGTATCTTCTAACTCTTCAGCTGAAAAGCCAGTGATCTGTGGCAAGAGAATTGATCTGCTTTTGGGCAAAATTCTTCTTATTGGACTTTAAAATGAAACCACTTCCAGCATGTAAACTCTGCAAATTGGGTTTCTACTTCTGTTCAGGCATGTATTACAGTTAATGGAGAAGTCAGTCTTGATGCTGTTGCACATAATACTGGTCTCTAGTGCTATCTGAGATACACCATGGGGCACTTCATGCTTCCAGTTCTTGGTCCAGAAGGGCACAAGTATCCTGAAGGTCAGATCTTGTTTTATAACTGTCAGGTCCAGATGACGATTATAGTCACCAGAGAGCTAGGTTTGTTTTCAGTTGCCTGCACACAGACACGTAATACAATTTCATATGTTAATTTTCTGACTTTCAGATGGTACTAGCAAACACTACACAGTGCTATGGGAGATACAATATCTTCTAAACTCACAGCCGCAGCAGAGTATGTTAAGGTACACTGGATGGTTCTCTTTAGAGAACTGAATTGTGTCCTAGGACTTCTCAGATTTCATTAACATTGTGCATTAAAGCATCTGAATAAAAACCTATGCAGTCTAAAGGGATACTCAACTTACCAAAGGAAGAGCTATTTCTCTGTTATTGACTAGTCCAGAAACTTCTTCAGAAAAAAATTGTCTCTCATTGTCCATACAGTATTTAGTATAATGTGATTCATAACTCCAAACATTACAAGAATATGTAAAATTTAGAAATATGAACAAAAAATAATGTTTTGTCCAAAATTCAAGAAGCAACAAGAGAAGAGCAAAGGAAATATAATAAAAGGTTGTTGAAGTAAACTTAATAAATAAAATATTTCAGTTCCACAAGGTCTGCATCTTGGGGGTTTCAAGGTAGAAGATTAAAAAAAGTGAGATAAACAAAAAGTCTTTCATAGTTTACAAGACGAGCTGAGACAAGAATTGAGGAGAAATACAGTTGAAATGTAGAAAACAAACAAAAAAGAAGTATTTTACAAACATTGGCTAAAATAATTAAAAACCCAACAAGACCATGGGTAAACCAGATGAACAGAAAATAAGTATAGTTTGTGAAATAGTCTTTATCAGACCAACTGAAAGATAATTTTTATATACATGGACATTTATCCTTTAGTAAACTGTACCTTTTTAAATTGAATTTCAAAAGTATGAGATAAATAAATAAAAGCTGCGCATATATGCATGCTCATTTTAATATATGTGTATAATTGACTTAAAAGCTCTTAGTCCATGGAACGCATAAAAAGACCCAAGCAGGAATGTCATATACCCAATCTGAGACATTAGACATATCTATTTATTCTATAGTATGCTCTTTTAAAATGTGTAAGTGTCCTGATATTTTAAGATATTTTTTTCAAACAAGAACTGACAATGGACATTAAAAAGCTAAGAAACTAATCTGAGTCCCATGTATGACTACAAGAAGTTTTAAAAACCTGATTTTATGACAAGTGGTCAAGTTGTTCCATTAAATTGCATTGTTTCCATTACCATTTGGTTTAATATTGTAACAGATACATCATTTTTCTGAGAGACAATAATTTACTAATGGCAAAGAGAAAAAAAAGATAGTTTAAGCAGCACTACCGTCATAATAGTACAAAATATTCACAGTGTATAAGAATTTTTAATCATAATTTCTTTCTTTCTAGTTTCAGCTTTCCTATTGCACAGTGTTTAAAAGCTTTTTCAGTATTTTGTATCATACTTCCTCAAGCCTTTTTCTGAGGAATTTGTGGGCTCTGAAAGAACATGCCTTATCTTCTAGGTATGTTGGTAGAGCCTTTAAAATCAAATGGGTTCTTATTATTGTTATTATTACTTTTTCAACTGTCTAGGACAGGAACCAGCACTTTCTCAGGAGACCTCATTTCCCAATGAATGTTCAGAAAGCTCAGTGTCTAACTAAAAAAAAAAAAAAAATCAACAACAAAAAAAACACACCAAAAAACTCAACTCAACTAAAAAGAACAAAAAGCCTAAAGAAAAGGAAACAAAAAAACCCAAATAAACAAAGGAATTTATTTGTGAAAATTGTACTTTAAGCAACTTGTCCTGCCTTAGTATTCTCAAACACAGACAAGAATGGACCCAGTATAGATTTTCTTAACCATTAAACTCTTCTGTCTTTCATATGATAACACTTGAATTAATTGTGGTGAGTTGAAATTGTCTGGATGCCAGGTGCCCACCAAGCGAGTCTATCACTCCCCTTATCAGCAGGACAAGGGGGAGAAAATAAGTGGAAAAAAACCCCGTGTGGGTCATCATAAAGGCAGTTTAATAAAGCAGAAGCAAAGGCCACATTTGGAAGCAAAGGAAAAGAAAAGATGTTATTCTCTATTTCACAGTGTCAGGTGATGTCCAGACACTTCCCAGGAAGCAGGAGTTCAGTACGCATAATGGTTACTCTGGAGGCATCAGAAATCACAAATGCCCTCCCCTCCTCCTCCTCCTTTCTCTTAGCTTTTATTGCTGAGTAGATATCATATAGTACGGAATAACCCTTTGGTAAGTTTGGGTCAGCTGTCTGGCTATGTCTTCTCCCAAGATCTTGCCCACCTCTGGCCTACTGATGAGGGGTGAATGTTGGAGAGACAGCCTTGATGCTGTGTCAGCGCTGCTTAACAGTAACCAAAACACTGGTGTGTTATTAACACCTTTCTAGCTACCAATACAAAGCTCAGTGTTATGAGGGCTGCTATGGGGAAAATTAACTCCATTTAAGCCAGACACAATAGAATTATGTAGAGAAAACCAAAGCAAAAAATTTTAATGATTATATTTAATGTCACTTAATAATTTATTCATCAACATTATTTAACATAATGAAGTAGAGCACTTTTAGTAATTTCACTTTTTATTTGTAATAATGACATGCTGGTGGCATTACTTTCTATCACCTCCCAGGGCCAAATTCTACTAGGACTTTTCTTCTTGGTCTTAGAATGAAATGCAGATGTGCTGAGTAATGATCACTAAAATGCTTCTTCAATATCAGTTAGGATTTTTCATTTCAGCAATATTTTCAGAATGCAGCAACTGGCATTATGACTAGAAGATTAAAGTAGTTCCTAGCATAGCACACAAAGGGAATATCGAAATACTCATACAGAATGCATCTGGTGAGCAAAAGGCAAATGCAATGTTCCATAGACTTCAATATTTTTACTCTGACATGGGTTTTTTGTGAGCACTTAACATATGGATATGAGTACAGTCTAACAAAGGATCTACTTAAAAATTTTATGACATTAATGAGCTTATATATGATTAAAGAAAAAAAATGTCCCCTAGATTTTTAAACTCCAGCAAGGAGATACATAATGGACAGGTAGAAAGGGAAATTTGTATTTCTAAATTGAGCCACACATAAAGACAGAACTGAGAAATTAAAACAAACAAACAAACAAACAACAAGAAACACAAACAACATTTTTTTCTCAGAAGCTACCTTAAGACTAACTTTTGAGATGCTATCAAGGAAAGTGTTTCAATTCCTGACAATTTCAATTCTGGTTCAGCTGGCTGTCAATCAACCCCCCCAGGTCACTCTCTGACTGGCAGCTCTTCAGCCACTCCTCCCCAAGCCTGTAGAGCTGCTGGGGGTTGTTGTGGCCCAAGGGCAGCCCCCGGCATTTGGCCTTATGGAAACTCCTCCAGTTGGCCTCAGCCCATGGCTCCAGCCTGTCCAGGTCTCTCTGCAGAGCCTCCCTACCCTCGAGCACATCAACACTCCCACCCAACTTGGGGTCATCTGCAAACTGACTGAGGGTGCACTCGATCCCCTTGTCTAGATCATCAATAAAGATGTTAAACAGGAGTGGCCGCAAAACCAAGCCCTGGGGGACACCACTCGTGACCGGCCGCCAACTGGATTTAACTCCATTCACCACAACTCTTTGGGCCTGGCCATCCAGACAGTTTTTTACCCAGAAAAGCGTGTGCCCATCCAAGCTGCAAGTAGCTAGTTTCGCTAGGAGAATGTTGTGAGAAACAATGTCAAAGGCCTTACTAAAGTCAAGGTAAACAACATCCACAGCCTTTCCCTCATCCAATAAGCAGGTCGCCCTGTCGTAGAAGCAGATCAGGTTTGTCAAGCAGGACCTACCTTTAATAAGCCCATGCTGACTGGGCCTGAGCATCTGGTTGTCCTGCATGTGTTGTGTGATCATACTCAGGATGAGCTGCTCCATCAACTTTCTAGTCACCGAGGTCAAACTGACAGCCTTGTAATTTCCTGGATCATCCTTCCAGCCCTTCTTATAGATGGGTGTCACACTGGCCAATTTCCAATTTGTCAGGACCTCCCTGGTCAGCCAGGACTGCTGGTAAATGATGGAAAGTGGCTTGGTGATCACCCCAGCCAGCTCCTTCAGCACCCTCGGGTGTATCCCATCTGGTCCCATGGACTTGTGTGTGTCTATATGATGCAGTAGGTCACTGACTGTCTCCTTCTGGATTGCGGTGGGGTTCATTCTCTCATTCTTTGTCTTCTGGCTGTCGAGGCTGGATTCCCTCAGTACAACTAGTCTTTTTATTAAAGACTGAGGCAAAGAAGGCATTAAGCACCTCAGCCTTCTCCTTATCACTTGTTACCATGTTTTCTCCTGCATCTATCAGGGGATGGAGGCTCTCCCTGGTCTTTGTTTTGCTATTGACATACTTATAGAAACATTTCTTATTGTCCTTGATTGCTGAAGCCAGATTAATTTCTAGCTGGGCTTTAGACCTCCTGATTTCAGCCTTGCATAGCCTCATAACATCTTTGTAATCACTGTGAGTCACTAGCCCCTTCTTCCAAAGGCTGTAAACACTCCTTTTGTCCCTGAGTTGCAGCCAAAGCTTCCTGTTTAGTCAGGGTGGTCTTCCCTCGTGCTGGCTTCTCTTACAGCACCTGGGCACCGCCTGCTTCTGAGCCATTAAGACTTTCTTCTTAAAGAGCACTCAGCCTTCCTGGACCCCTATATCCTTCAGGACCATCTCCCAAGGGATTCTGTCAAGCAGGTGCCTAAACAAGATAAAGTCAGCCCTTTGGAAGTCCAAGATGGCAGTTCTGCTGCCCCCTCTTTTGAGCTCTCTAAGAATAGAGAACTCTATTGTTTCATGATCACTGTGCCCTAGTTGGCCTCTAACCACTACATCATCCACCAGTCCTTCTCTGTTCACAAAGAGGAGATCCAGCAGGGCACCTTCTCTGGTCAGTTCACTCACCAGCTGCATCAGGAAGTTGTCTCCCACACATTCCAGGAATCTCCAGGACTGGTCCCGCTCTGCTGTGTTGTATTTCCAGCAGATGTCTGGGAAGTTAAAGTCTCCCACAAGAACCAGTGCAAGCGATGATTGTGAGGTCTCCTAAGTGCCTATAGAATATTTCATCCACCTCTCTGTCCTGGTTGGGTGGCCTATAGTAGACTCCTGTTACAACATCTGCCCTGTTGGCCTTCCCCCTGATTCTAACGCAAAGACACTCCACCCTGTCTTCACTACACTTGTGCTCAAAGCAATCATAACAGTCCCTAACATACAGCGCCATCCCACCACCTCTTCTTCCTTGTCTATCCCTCCTAAAGAGCTTGTAGCCATCAATTGGCACACTCCAGTCATGGGAGACATCCCACCATGTTTCTGTGATAGCCACGACATCATCATTTTCCTGTTTCATCATGGCTTCAAGCTCCTCCTGTTTGTTACCCCTGCTGTGTGCATTGGTATACATGAACTTCAGATGGGCTGATATTTTGCCTCCTTTCCCCTTCAAATATAGTTTAAAGCTCTTTCAATGAGCCCAGCTAAATCCTGCCCCAAAATACTTTTACCACTCTGGAACAGGTAGATCCCATCTAATGCCAAAAGTTCTGGTGTCCTGTATACCAATGCATGATTGAAAAATCCAAAGCCCTGACGGTAACACCAGTCTTGGAGCCACAAGTTCATCAGTTGAGTTCTCCTGTATTCTTCATCCATCCCCGCAACTGAAGGAATAGAGGAGAACACTATTTTTGCCCCTGACCCCTTAATCAGTTTCCCTAAGGCCCTGAAATCTCTCTTCATTAATTTAGGACTTCTTCTGATAATATTGTTGCTACCTGCCTGAAAAACCAATAGAGGGTAGTAGTCCTTAGGTCTCACTGAAGCAGGGATTTTACCTGTGAGGTTCTTGACGTGGGCCCCAGGGAGGCAGCAGACTTCCCTATGAAGCGGGTCTGGTCTGCATTTGGGGCCTTCGACACCCCTCAGAATGGAGTCACCCACTACAATGACTCTTCTGGGGTTCTTTTTAGAACTGGTTTTAATACCTGGTCCAGAACGACCCGGCCTTGGTGGACCTTGGTCTTCCTCTTTGTTTGACTTATTTTCTTCCTCCTCTTCTTCATTAAAAAGTTCCAGGCCCCAAATCTATTGTGAAGGGCACCATGGAGCGTGATAAGGTCAGGAGAGGATTTTCCTGCCTCCCTGAGCAGGGTCCTGTTTCCAGCCTCCCCCATCTCTTAGGTCCCCTCCTTCTGCCTGGTAGCAAGAGGATGAGGGATTGCCTGCCTCGTTTGGAGACTCTATTTGCCCCTGTTTCTTATCAAAGTACAATTTAGCCTTTAGTCTCTCTGTGATTAATCCCACCCCACCCCCTCTAGCCCCATATTGTTTAGTAGTATATTGTTCAGTATTATAATAAGAAAGAAGTTTCTCTTAAATAAATAAAAAAATAAAGCCAACCAACCAACCAAAAAAAAAAAAAATCCATAACAAACATGGTAAAAGATGGAGTTAGGGTAACTTGGATTTAATAGCAATTAATTATTTATAGGGCAGTTTTCATATACTTATATAATTCTGAATGTTATTTCTTGACATTCTTTTATCACCACATGCTGGTAATATTTATCATAAAGACTGAATATTTTAAAGAATATTACAAAATATCGAGGCATTAAAATCTGAAATCTATCCTAGAAAGAAACATTTATCTAATAGGATTTATGGTAGCTTAATTTTTATACATACTTTGATCTCAAATTCTCTGTCTCCTCTGTATCTTAGTCAAACCAGTTTTAGTATTTTGGTTTTCTAATTATTTAGCAGTCTCTTATTTTACTTTGACACGATTATGTTCTGAAAGAAAAAAATCAACAATTAACAGTTGACTGCATTTTGAAACATAGACAATAAATTCTAGATGGAGAAAAAAAAAACCTGAACTATATGCAGCTTTCCCTATTTTTAAATATAAACTCTTATTTCACTTTGGTTTTACAAAAAGGAATGAAAAATCCAAGTGTTAGACAGTACTGTCAGTTCTTCTAATGTTTAGATTCTTGTAATATTTCCCAGTACAAAAAAAGGTGTTTGTTTCAACGTGTTAATGACTTGTTTATTTCTTAACCATCAAAGAGTATATTTGCTTTATTTTAGTCTCTGTGTCTCAGAATACCCCCCAACCAAACACCAAAAAAAAATCAAAAAAAAAAATCAACACACACTGACAGTTAGTTACATTTGAGAGCTAGTACAGTACATAAGGGACAAGGTTTTCTTCTTGCCACTTCAGTTTTTCTTTTTATGCAGTAATGAAGTGACAGCTATACTTATACTTTCATGAACAAGTAACCAAATAAGTTTTAGTCCTTCATTTCAACTGAAGTGGATGTGACATAAAATAGTTACTGCTTTGGAAGCTTTTTTAGGAGCCGCGTTTGTTGTTGTTTGGTTGGTAGTTGGGGTATTTTCCCCCCTCTAAGTATTATCTTCCCTCTGCATTGTGTAAAAGATTAATGTAGGTTTTGGGGATTTTTAATGGTCTGTTGATTATGCAGTTCTAGAAACCTGAGTACCACAAACTCAGTCAGTCTGGAAATCCAAGCCATTACGCAAATGTTTATACCCATAGGTTAATAATATAATTTTCACTACATAGATATTACAACCAGGACTACAGCAATAGCCTATATGGAAGTTCTCCAAGATCCCTTCCACCGATTATGGCATGTATTTTAATGAGATGGGTGAAAGTAATGCACAAATAGTTGACGTAATGATCTGCTGGGAAGATTACATACAATGGTAAGAGTGACATAAGTTTTTGTTTATAGGCCTTTGTTGTGTTTTTGTTTACTTCAGGTAATAGAAACTACGCTAGGATCATTACATTGATTAAAGAATCTACAAATTATGATGATTAGCCTCATGTTTCCAGACTGTTAACAACATTCAAATACTATGAGTTCTTGCTTGGACATCACTGTGGTGGTTTATACAATAAGCATGTTTGCAAAACGATCTTTAGGTGGTAACAAAATACAAATATTTAATATTACAGAAAAATATTATTTCAGCCATTTGAAAACTCTTCCTTGTGTTATTAGTGAATTATTTTAAACCAGTGAATTGAGTGCGACTGAATATATTAACTAGCTGAATATACTTATCAGAAGAAAAAAAACTTTGGACCAAGTTTGAAGGAAAGATTCCAAAATTATTTATTGTATCACTACAAAGAAGAATGAAGCATTTTTTTCCTCTTAATATTTTGGTCATTGCTGTTATTATGTTCTAACCCTAAAATTGAATATTAAAAAGAATATTAAAAAGATTGAATATTAAAAAAAACCTCTTTAAATCAGCAGCAAAACAGGATTAAAAAAAATGTTAAGTGTTAATCTCTTTCTGACAAAATCTTAATATTAAATATTTACTTAATTATTGTTACAATTTTGAGTGGTGAATAATGAAAAATTTTTGTGTGATGGTGGAAGTACTACATGATATTTAGTCACAGTCATTACGAAAAGTATTTCAGCATCTAATAGATCAATCAAATTCAAATGATCATAACATAACACTATGCAAGAAGATCTTTTATTGAAATATTTGGTCCATCATCCTTAGTTTTACTTCAGCAGTTTCAAGGACTAATAGTGGTACTGTTGTACTCCAATAGCACTACTATAGTTTTCTGGTTTGATTTTTTTCTTTTCTGGAAGAGTTTAATTTTTTTTCAGCATTTACTTATCCATCTGAAGCTATAGAAGTTGCAAGAGCTCATATGCATTGAGATGTGTGCTAGTATTGAGGCAGGCCATGGGTAATGACTTTACCCCAGCCAACAACTAAATACCATGCAGACAGCCACTCACTCCTCTCATCTCCTAGTGGCATGGGGAAGAGAATTTAAAAAAAAAAAAAAAAAAAAAGAAGTAAAATTCTTAGGTTGAGATAAGAATAGTTTAATAACTATAATAAAAGAAAACAAAAAGAAAATAAAAAATAACAATGATAAAACATAGTAATAACAATAATAATAATAGTAATGAAAAGGAATATAACAGAGAGAGAAATAGACCCAAGAAAAGACAAGTGATGCACGGTACAATTACTCACCACCCACTGAGCATGACATCCTATGTTATGGAATATCCCTTTGGCTAGTTCAGATCAGCTGTCCTGGCTGTGCTCCCTCCCAGATTCTTGTACCCCTGCTTGCTAGCTGAGTATGAGAAACTGAAAAATCCTTAACTTAGGATAAGCACTACTTAGCAACAGCTCAAACATCAGTGTGTTATCAACATTATTCTCACACTAAATCCAAAACACAGCACTGTATCAGCTATTAGGAAGAAAATTATTCTAGCAGAAACCAGGACATCTTGTTAAGATAAGAAATGATAAAATCTTTATCTATCATCCCTTACTGTCAGAAAATTTGGTGCGATTAGATTAGTATAAATGAAACTGAAATCAAAAGATATAATTTTTCATGCTAATGTAGATCTCTTGTACCACTTTCAGATCAGAGAATGAGGAGTGAGAAAGAATGAATGGATCGGCCATAATCCTAAAAATTTTTTAGCTAGAAAAAGTGGAAATCCATATTTGCTTCCATCTTGTGCAACTGAATAATGTAAATAATACATTTGAGAATACACATATTACATATTCTTTCTGAATATCATATACCAAGAAGTTTGAACAGTTTTGTTGATGTTAAAAAACATAGCTTTTACTATGGATATATAGTACCTTGTAATAAAAGCTAGATTAAATGTAGCAGAGAGCAGTCAAATAACTTTATAAGCAAGTACATGTCTTAGAATCATAGAATGATTTGGTTTGGAAGGGGTCTTAAAGATCATCTAGTTCCAACCTCCCTGTGATGGACAGGAACACCTTCTACTAGATCAGGTTACTCAAAGTCTCATCCAACCTGGCCTGGAACACTTCCAGGGAGGGGGCATCCACCACTCCTCTGGGCAACCTGTTCCAATGCCTCACCACCCTCACAGTGAAGATTTTGTCCTAATATCTAATCTATATCTACCCTCTTTCAGTTTGAAACTGTTAGTCCTCATCCTATCACTGCACTCCCTGATAAAAGAGTCCCTCCCCATCTTTCCTGTAGCCCCCTTTAAGTACTGGAAGGCTGCTATAAGGTCTCCTTGGAGCCTTCTCTTCTCCAGGATGAACAATCCCAGCTCTCTCAGCTTGTCCTCATAGGGGAGGTGCCCCAGACCCCTGGTCATCTTTGTATATATATAGATACACAGCCAATTTTTTTTTCTGAATGTATGAAATCCTATATAGAATTGAAGCTTATTGTCATTACAAATACTGGATAACAAAAATTAATGTCATTCTGTCTTTACAGGATAGCCAAGCTATTACTGTAGATGTAAAACCTCAATTCTCAAATGTACATGAATATACTCACCTAGAGAAAACAATTTTTTCTTTCTGTTTCTTTTATCAAAACACTTCCATCTAGAACTGTTGAATGTAGAACACAATGAAAAAAAATCTCAATTTATCTCCAAAAATAGAGATAAACTGTCAAATGATAAGGAAACAATATCTTACATAAAAATTATCTCATACTAAAGACCACTCCATTTTTGTTTGAATTTTTGTTTGTTCTGTTGCTTGAAGCATCCATTTTGTGCCTCATAACTCATTTATCTTTGTCTCTTTAAAAAGCACTTCAATACAGTTTTAATGCTGTAAGTTATCTTCAAATATTCCAATATACATTTAGTGACTTAGTTATTAAGTTTTGTTTATATTATATTTTTCATGGCTGTTGTTTTAAGCAAAAGTACCTGTAGTGGTGGTGCATGCATAAGGTGCTCAGTCACTTGTGTTTGTGATGTTTACATATGGGACAGACATGGAAGCAAGAAGATTCCTTAAATAACTTTAATAACCTTGCAAGAGCAAGCAAAGTCTCCTCAAAAGTGGATGTACATTATAAAAAATATACACATTTGCAGCTGGAAGACCTACCAGTATTCTCTGGCAAAATGCCCAGCCTCCTCTCTGTAATTCACTGAGGAATACTTCTGTCTCACTCTGTAAATAGGCAGGTAATATTAGATTTCACTGCTTAAAAGAGACAAAGAAGGTATCTTAATATAAACACATCTCTTGAACTGTCATTTGATAAGCATGTATCAAACCAGTTCAAACCCCAGCTACTTTTCATTTGCACTAACAATGATATGTGAAATCCCACACAAATGGCTATGACACGAAGCCTCTTACATTCTTATTAGTACTATTGTCCTCCAACTTACCCAGAGCCAAAATTTTAAAGGATAGGATTTTCTCCCAAGACATTTTGAAATACATTAAGGGAAGCACTCAGATCCTCACTGACTATGTCTGTGAAAATAAAAGAATTCCAGGCCTATCTTTTTGTTGCACTCTGGGCAAGTAATCAAACATGGTCTGATGGTCAAATGATGCTCATTTGAGAATACATATCATTTTCAAATAAGATAATTGCACCCTTCAGAAAGTCTTTTAACTTTTTTAGGGAATGATTTAAAACCTACCCAAACATTTCTATTTCCAAATGCTCAGGAACTGTTTTGGTTTTCTTGCCAGATTTCTCTCTGTCTGCAAGTCAAAATAAAAGATAGGAGAGATATTGTTAAATTGTGACTTCACCAACTAATCTTGAAATTTTTTGTAATGCAGGCCTTCACTCCTTTCCTTACTTCTTTCTTTTGGAGAAAGATTACTCTCAGCCTGTGCTTAGGACATGTTAACCTTCTCCTCATACAAGGAAAAGGAAGTTGCATGCATGCGTTGTTACACCACTCATTGTTGTTTCTGTGAGACACTATTGTCTCAACCCTTTCATGACTGCTATTAGAGAAATGCTTCATTTTGGAACTAGCATCCAACACTTGCTAAATTATTGGGTTAGATTTAGTGTATACTAAATCCAGAATTTTCCATGAGAAGGCAGAGAACCTCCTTATACCACTCAAAAATCAGTCTGAAAGTCAGGGCAGAAATGCTCTCTAGTCTTAAGAAAAATAATTCATCAATGACAAAACATTAAATAAGCAAGAAATAAGCACAATAAAACCCTATATTATGATCTTAACTGGCAGATAGAAGAATAAGTTTTTAGTTTGGGGGTAAGAGACAGACAAACATTAGCCATTATACAGGGAATTTAACTCAATGCCTCAGTCATTCTCTATTACTGGTGAGGTTTTTTCAGCCTTAAAGAGAGGTTTTTTCAGGAGCGATGACCATTTCATTCCTTTAGATAAGACAGCTTTATTATTGTTTCCTTGTTCATTTTCTCCCCCATCAAGTTTCAGAAATCCAGTCTAGAAAGGAAAACAGCACAGAAGGTTTCAGTGAATCTGCAACCAGTTTTTTAGCTGACAGTCTAACCAATTCACTTTTTACTGAGTATAGTTAATAGTGATACTAAGTATAGATTTTCAGGATCATAATCCATCCCCTCCAAAAACAGAGATAGAAAGAGCATTTGACAAATAAATGAAAGCTGTTAGACTACAGTAACTCTGAGGGCTTAACGTGTTCTGCAACACTGTACAAATGCTGAAGCATTTCAGAGAAGATAAACACCCTAGTGAGTTAAAAATATGTAACTAATCCTGTGTTACAGAGTAAAACTAATTTTTGTAAACACTTTGACTTGAATGAAAGAACATTGCAAGATCCCCTGAAGCTGGTTCTTCTTCATGATATGCTAATTTCAAGAATCTGGGGTTTATGCATAGGTTTATGACAGACCATTAGTTTTACCCTTCATATGCCCTATTGGTGTCACGTTTTTGGCTCTACAGAAATGACTTTGCTTTTGTGCAGGGAGTTGATGTTGGAACTGCCCCAGAAGAATATTTTTGAGCAATGAACAGCACTGGGAAAAAAATTTGCCTTTCTCAGCCACAGACTGCCGATAACTTCTTTAAATTGAAACATGGAAAATGGGTGTCAACACCAAAAGTCAAGTCATGAATACATAAAAGGAAGATACTAACATTTTATAAACCCTATGAAATAATTATTATTTTGTATAATCTCCAGTAAGGGGAAAAAAATGGCCAGCAATATTTATTAAGAGAGTCTGAAATTAACCTCGGTATTTCTTCTTCAGAAGTGTCTGTTTATATTGCTGTCTTCACAGACAGACATTGAACAGTCAGTACAAAGAATTTTGTTATTTAGGCATCATATGAATGTTATGTTATCTCAGAGATTTCACTGTTGATCTCCCTAGTTTCTTCTTTTCCAGAACCAATGTAGTTTCAACTGAACACACAGTTTGAGGGGAAAAAAACCCAACCAAACAAACAAAAAAAAAACCCAGGCTATTGAATTTCTGTGGTTTAGGTTAGATTGGTCCAGAAATTCAGAAATTAATTTTATCTTCCAGTCAACAAAGCATAATAATATGCAAAACACGGGCAAATACTTAGATGGATAGTTAACATACTTTTTTTTATGACCTTAACTCAAATTGTATAAGTCACTGAAACCACTTCCAATGGGAGAGATACATTACATTAACACTCTTTTTCTTGATCATGCATTATTTCTAAAACTCGTCAAAATGCACTAAAAGCAATAAAAATAGTTTTCATTTCCATATAAAAATAGGTAAGCAAAAAGCTTGGTAGGTATAGAGTTAATTAAAAAGATATACCAATGAATGAGATTCTGCATTCCATTTTCTAGGGTAGTTTACAATGCACTTCTGATTCTCTGATCAAGGATAATTCATCTTGCTGTATGTCATTATTTCTATTAGCAAAACAGAAAGCAGAATACTGTATTTAGCATTATATATTGGTTTTATATAGTCATGACAAAAAGGACTGGAATGTAAAATTTCCCTTAGAAGTTGAGTGATCTCATCTTTAGCTTGGAGAATCACATTTTTCCCTTCCTATTTGTTTCCTGCAGCAATCTGGAAACTTACACTCTGATCTTCAAAACAGCTCATCTTCAACAAAGAGTGAAGATAGCAAAATGACATAGGTCAAAGCTTTCAGGAAGAGGATTTAAATAGTCTCAGTAAAGCAAGAAACTCCAAACAAATCTTGTTTGTTAAACATGGATCACTTTTTTTGACAGCAGCATTTTAAAAAGAAAGGAGCCATAACTGCTAGCTTTGAGGTCTTTAGTGACAGTGTGCAAAAAACCCACACAACTGCACTGTTCCTTTCCAAGAAATTCAAATCCAAAATATTTAAAATTCCAAATTTTCTGGATGGTAGCAAACTCAGATGAGAAGTAGAATTTATGGTGCTAGACACAGACATCGTTCTGAAGATCCAAATTTGTACAAGTACAGCATAGACTCATTTCTGCCAGTGTGTCAAAATTTTCTTCCACTGGCAACCTTAAATGAATTGATGAGAAGAAAAGTGATTAGAAAAATGTGCACACAAAACCACAGCAAAACAAAAAGAAATGAAAAATAGTGTGAAAAATATATCTGACACCAATTAAAAAAAAAAAAAAATCTTAATTAAACACCTTCTATTTTTCCAGCCATTCCTAATACTGAAACTGGTTAATGTGGATGAAAGCTAAATTTTAAACACATTTTTATTGTACTCTGTATTTCTACTTTGCAAAGTATGGCTTTATATCTTTATTATTCAGCAAATTAATGTGGTGAATAAATTTTGTTTCATACATAATTCATCTGCTGTGTTTCAAGTAGCTTAATTTAATTTTGATAATGGGGTTCGAACCAGTTTTCAAAAGTTTCTATCTACATTATTTAAAATAATTGGCTTAGATTGCAGGCAGCTGCAGCATGGGAAACAGCAATGAGGCTGGGCTTTTCACTAGACACTCCTGGAGATGTAACTTTAATCTTGTACTGATACTGTGATTTCCCCTGGGGTGAACAACGACAACTGCTGTGGGGTTATGCTCCACAGAAAAACAAGTAGCAATGTGAAGCACTGAGCATTCTTCTGTGTCCTCTTGGCTGCTTTACTTGTTTGGCCTTCCTAATGTCATAGCTTCCACTTCCTAGTGTTTAAAGCATGTTGTCAAGACAACTGATTGGAACAGTATCTCACTAGAGAATATGATTTATTTAATCACTTTTTGTTACCGTAAGTAATTATATTTTTATTTTTCATATTGCCTCAATTCAGTTGATTTACTCTTTGAATTTCATAGGTTCATTTCGTTTATTGGACAAACCATACTTCTAAGACCTACCCTGTGTGGAATCCTGGGTGCTCCTTCATTTAGGTTTCTAAAATACACTTGAAAAATAACGAGATAATGACACGGACATTCTTTCAGAAAACCAGAATACTTACTGAAATTTAGTTAGTTTTAATTGTGGAAGATGCATAGTCTACAAGGTTTAAATAACAGCCATCTTTATAAGAAAACTTATAATTTTAAGCACACAAAATTAAGTTTATTCCCAAGCCAGGTACTAGGACTTTTTATATTATATCTGTGCTGATAACATATACTTTCCAAGGGGAAAATAAAAATCTCCTTTTTTAACACTTCCTATATGATCAGAGTTTACAACAAACTGAGATAGAAAGACACTCCAGGAGGAGGAATGAAAAACACCTAGTAATATATGTAAGAATGCATCCTGGGAGATGTATTTGCCATCAATTAACATAAATGTTTAGCATGAAAAGAGCTAAAATGTCAGGACCATTCATTATAAGTGCTGTTTGTAACAGAAAGGGTAATTCATGTGATTTGTGATATAGTGTATCTGCAATATATCTAAAGAACATCAGTTCCTTAATTATCACTCATTAAATATTGTTTTCATTTTCTCTGAATATGTATTCAATTAGAGTTCAACATCTTAAATAAACTTCTAAATTATATTTGTTTAGATTTTATTTTGCGAGAAATATAACAGTATATGCCAATTTTGTGTAGCACAGCACGACTAGAAAGTACTGAGATAAAGAATTAAAAAGTGAATGTGTGTACACAATAGACATAGAACACTACAGAATTCTACTCTGCACATATTCCTTGGCAATTTGTCCATTTTGGTAAATACAACGGAAATGCTAGATATGTTTCCTTTTGCATTGTTGTTGGTTTTTTTGTTTGGTTTTGTTTGTTTGTTTGTTTGTTTTTTCACCATTCCATAGAAAGATTCATCATAACATAAAGATTTCAAGGCAATTTTTTTTTTTTTTTCCTTGACATCTATCTTGAATTTACTTGGAAAAATATCCTTAAAGACAAGATGAAGTTAAGTTGCAGACCAGAGTTTCTGGATCCCACATAAAGTAATTTTAATTAATTTCCCTATATAAATTGAGGTAATAAGTTACTTATCTGGTGTTAAGGAGAGATTGATTCACAGCTGAAGCTTCTTTCTACAGTAAATAAAAAGACAAGGATGTAGTTAACAGTGTGAACTAAGACAAAACCAACAAGTTCTTTGTTATGCTTCAGGGGACAGCTTAATCTCTGAGTAGGGGGAAAAAAAAAAAAAAAAAGAAAAGAGTCAGTAGTCTCCTGACCCTAGGATAGAATTTTTACCTCAGGACTTTTGAAAAAATCTGTTCATTATATGTTCATAGCAATAAAGAATGTAAAACTACTTTTGTGTATCGCTGTAAATGGATTACAACTTAAATTACCCCAACTCCAATCACTGAATTTTTCTCTGAGAGTCACCCTCAAGGCTTTCAATTTATCTTTTCTGGTTAAAAACAACGAAAAATTGAGTTATGAAAAAAAGAGTTTCAATTCTACAGAATTTGGTTATAGTGCATATCTGTGTATATATAGCATATATAAAAATATCATATTGTTTTATATGAATGGGTGAAATGTGCATATCTGTAGTGTATATAAATATGATCATGTTGTTTAATGTTAATCCAAATAAATAAGAGAAGAGAAAAATTATACCTGTTTTCCATACATCAGAAACCTCCTTTAAAGATTGAAAACTGACTGCAGGAGGAAACTGTACAATAAAACATGTTGCTTGCTAACTGCTACAATGGTCTCAGTCAAGGATCAAATTTGTCAACTCAGGAACCAATACTGGCTCATTTTCAGTAAACACAGATCGCTCTTGCACTTGCTCCTTTTTGAAATGAAATGGAAAAATCCAGAGTAGTTATCTGTCCATAGTATTTCATAGGCTGCACATGTAGAATTTCAAGCAAGTGAGTATATTTTTAATGGATACCAATAATCCTGTTTCAGTTCACAGAGAATCTGCATGTCTTACTCTTGCTTCCTTTCTATCTGGCAGACAGATATTAATCTGGTCATTTTATGCATGCACTTTTTAACTGTTGCCTTTTAATTAAAAGGGAATCTTATTAGTGATCATAACTAGCCAATAGAGAATTTGAAATTAAAAATAACAGATTGAGATCTATAAGAAGATCCCTTAAGGAGTTTCTTGGTAATACATTCATTAAAGTTTGAGTTTGTCTTCAAATACGGTAGTCTCTGGTTGCTGAGATGACGCATTCATGGAGGGTGTTAATCTGAGGACTTGTTTGACTCCTTTCATTCAGAGAAGATGAAGACATGCTAAGATACTACAAAACAGTGAAGGTCTCAAGATAGGATAAGAGGTTAAATGACTGAAAATTGGAGAAAAAGTCAGGAAAGAGATTAAGTATTCAGCCTTGAATATGTTGTCTTTATTTCCATTTGGCTCTTCATTTCGGCAAATGTTCAGGTAAATTGCCCATTTTGAATGCAGTGATGACCTAGCTGTTACAAGAAGTTTGGTAGAGAAAGACTTAATCAAGTCACATAATAGAATAAACAATGTATTAGGCAAAGTATAAATTGAATGAAGATCTTGCAGAGGCAAAATACAAGCAAACTATTCGAGCTAGGGCAATCTCAGTCTTCAATGAAGTTGCCTGCAGTAAAGTTCTCGGACCTCTGCCCAGGTTAGCTCAGGTCATGTTGCTTATCTTTATAGCAAAGTTAGGATATTATGGTATTATTGTACAATGTTGTGAGTAGGTTTATTCACACTGCTGTTGGAGTGTCCATCTCCTCTCTACCCCCTGCTCCCTGTCCCCCCAGTGATTTCCTGTGCATGTGAGAACTATGGGCCAAGAATACATTTTCACAAAAATGGAAAATCTTAAATGAAATGAAAACTGAAAGAATCTTTCTGAAGTCTAAAGAAAAAAGTCAGAAATGCTTCACACTTAGCATTATTTTTTCACCTGTTTCTGAAGAAGGAAGCCAACATTTTCCTCTTTTTTATATGCATTATTACTAATGTATATCGGGGAAAAAAAAAAATGTTGTTGTTGGTCCCTTGATAATTATCTCTCATTTGTGTTTTGGCCTCTTTGTCCATTCATATTTTCTAGATTTCAAGCCTCTGTGTAATTTATTTTTGAGATTGTAAATATTGAAGAACTTGCAATTTAGCCAGGTTGGTCTCTTACTTAGAAGAACTTCAGGGTTATATTTTTAATTCCAAGCCTTTCCCCCTTTATTTCTTCCTTTCCTAAAAACTAAAAAACACTATGATATAAAGCTAGAGATGGGTCATCATACCTTTTTGTCTGTTTGAAATTGATTGAGGAGAGTTGTTTGTTTTGTTTTGTTTTGTTTTTCCCCAGATTAACACAATCAAGAAAACTTCCTTCACTGTGTGGAACATTGCTAGCTTCCCAACTGAATCACCCCCATGAAGGTAACTTCACTCAGCACCTAGGTCAGCACCATCATTTGCCTAAAGCCAGCAGACAGAAAAAAAAATCCTTTTTTTTTTTTTTTTTTAATTAATTCAAACACATTTGCCATACCTGGCTATGTTTTTTATTTCTTACAGTTACCTACACCTCAATCAAACAGCATAGATTCCTATTTTTCTCACCTAGATGATTTATAAAGGGGCATATATTTCCAAAGCAGACTGTTACAGCCTTCCTGATTTTTATAATTCAAACACAGTGCAGTTCATTCTCATACAGTTCCTGAATATTGATTTGAATGAAATACAGAAAATAAAACCTTATCTTTAAGGCTCTGTTGGTTTGCTAGCCTGTTTGGGATTTTTTTGTTGTTTTGGGTTTGGTATTTTTCCCCCTCTATAATTCTCATACCAAACCTTGTTAATTATGAATACAACATTTTTTTTCATAGTTTCAATTCACATTAAATTATGTAACAGGACTAATATTATGTATATTACTCTATAAAAACTACTACAAAATTGGACTTTTCCCTTGTTGCCCTATGTGAGTTTATTATTTTGTACATATTATCTCTGGAACCTCAGCACTATACTAATTTTGAAGGGTTAGAAAGATCCTAAGTTACTTATTTAAAAAGTAGAACAGCCATCAGTATCTTTCTTGTATGAAATCAACCAAGGATGTCAGAAAATTCCCTAGGGGAATTCCCTAACTACACAAATTCAATTAAAACAAAAACAAAACCAAAAAAAACCCCACCCAAGTTGTTTTCTGGAATAAAATTACATGCAGTTCTACAGCTGGTGCTGTTGAAGCTGTAACAATTTACAGGAAATAATTCAACATCCTTTGTAGAAGGAGTAAACAAAAGACATGATGATGTAGATCTGCCACTATGATGGTTCCTCAGAGGTGGCTTCTGTGCTCCACTCCATGGAAGTTTAATGTAAAATAACTTCACAGCCCTTGGAGCTAGAATGCAGATCTCCTACAGTGAGTGTTACTTGCTGGAATAGAAAATTACATTGCTTCTTGGTTTATCTGATGGTTTGGGTTTTTTGGTGGGTTTTGTTTTGTTTTGTTTTGTTTAAATAATTTTATTTTAAGGAATAGAAGGATCATTCAGTGGGGTGGTATTCAGTGTTCTTGCCTCAACTTTAAATAATAAATGTGAGCCTGAGTTTTATCAAGGTCATAAAATAATTGAATTTAGGATTCCCTCTTTTTGTGCTTATTATATACTATCATAAACAATACACAAACTTATAGTATCATAGATATAAGAAGACATCACTCTTTCAGTAATTTCAATGTCTTATTCCCATATTTAGTTTAATGATGCAAAATAAACTAAGGAAAAAGAAATATTACAATACAGTAACAGTCAGGTGCACTTAAGTGTAATTCAGAAAAGCCAAACAATTATTCATATATTTTAAATATAGAGTTTTCTTAAGAAAATTTATTTAATAAACTGGCATGCAATTACTTTAAAAGTTGCAAAGTGGACATTAATCACAAAGATCAGAAATGCTATTTCTTTCAGGGGATTCAGAACTGTGTTAGATGATGTTGTAGATCTATGTGCTCATTTAAATAAAATGTAGGATAGGAGGGAGCATAGAAGAGCAACAAGGGAATATTTCAAGAGCATTTGGAAACTTCTGATGCAAATGAAAACAGACTGCTCAAAGTGACTCATTAGAAGTTCTCAGTAGAGACATCCCATGAGGCATGCCATGAGGCATGAGCTTGGGATCACAATTTTGTTGATTATCAAGTTTAGTCTTATAGTTGGATTAAGACATACCACTGACAGCTCTCTTTTTAAACATTTTCATTTGTCTTTGTTAATACTTTTGATAAGTGAACAATTTCTAGAGTAATATTTTTAGAATTGCCTCTTACTTTGTCCTCTTTGACAAAGCCTGAAGCTACACTCATAAATGATCAAAGATGTGGTCCTAGGTTAAATGATATTTTGTTTGTTCTTTCTCTAAGCCTTTTATAATAAAAAATCCATCAGTCAAAACACTACATTCCCTTTTTCTTCTTTAATCCAGACTATGTTTATTTTTGTCCTTCTTTTATCATCCAAAGTGATACAACACACGTCGTTAATATTTGATTTTGTAAGGAAAAAAAAAAAAAATACTTGATTACGCACAATATTAAAAACCAAACCAAACCAAAACCCATCAACTGCTCAGTGTTTTTAATCCAAAAATTAAAGCTTCTTTTAAAAAGGATAAACATGACACAATAACATCATGAATGAATCAAGAATACATCATGTAAAACTAAGAAAAACAATGTATGTATAATATGTCTTAAAAGTTGGTTGTTCTTTCTTCTCCACTGTAGTCATCTGTTGGCTATGTTTTAATTAGATATATCCTGAAATCTGAAAGACAGATTCTACTGTTTTTACTACATTTGAGTTGTAATGAGTTTCATTACTATGGTCCTAACTCAAATGAGAGTATAATTTAATACATGGATAAAGTATGAGTGTAGGTAAATCAGAGTTTGGTCTTAGGTGTAGGATAAAACTCAACCTGCAATAATAATATATAGGCAACTAACGATCCTGTCAAGGCTTGGAATTTGCTTGAGTTAATACAGTGTGACTAATAAGAATAGATCTCACTTTTTAATCTTTTCTGCAAGGACATGTTGACTGTATGTTTCAAGGTTCTTCATTTTGAGACTAAAAGGCCATACAAGATGAAGACCATTATTTACAGCAACTGAAGTGAGAACCTAGATTCCAGTAAAAGAAAAATAACCAGAAAAACAAAACCAAACAAGCGGAATCCCTGTGAGGTGATCAGTTTTAAAATAGAAATCCTTTGGTATGGACTACACACAGTCCAACCTTCCAGAGAGTTTCCCGGGATCACAGAATTTATGAGCAGTGACCAAGATCACATTTGAAAAAATAACAATTTTATCTTGCAAGCATAAAACTAGGCTCTGCTATTTACTTCAACACTGAGTAACACCTTATGCAAGTTTATTTTCCTGTTTTCAAAGGACCGAATAATAACTTTCCAAACTAGAGTCAATCTGCACAATAATGTTAGTCAACTAATATTTGCATTACAATCAAGGTTAAGACACTTGTAAGGGTCAATTTTATAGTAAGAGGAAATGAACTGTGTCTTAAATGCGCCTACTTTTATCCTTTGAGGCTATATTTTTTTTTTATTGTGTACAAAGGGTCCAGACAAGTAGAGTATTTTTACATAAGAATCTCATCCTGATTGTCCTGCAATTCTTTAAAGTAAGCTAAGGAGATGGTATCTAAATAATGTAATTAAAGGGACTGAAGTGAACAGTGAGAAGGAATAGCTATTATGAGCTCACTGCCACATGAAAGAATGATTCAAATGACATTTCACAAAGGTTTTCTTCCATATTATATTCATACACAATAAAGAATTATGGAATTAAAAATAATTCTATAAATTATTATTATAAATAAAAAATAATAAGAATTTAAAATCACTATATAATATGGAATTCATAGAGTATCTAGACTAAATAAATGAGGGGAAAATATAAATAAGTTCTAATAAGATTTATTCCTGAGAAATACTAATTCAGAAATATGTACTGGAGACTGTCTAAAAGAATGGAGTTTAGGGACTACATGGATGAAACATCGGAGTGAGTCAATATCTTACTATTGAAAAAAAGTCAAATATCATGAATATAAAATGAGCTGTTTTCTGTGAGACATATGATGTACATCTATATTCCATATAGAACTGACAAGACCTTAGAAAAGGTGATTATGGGAAACTGTGTTCCAGGAAAAATGTGGGCCAACAAAAAATTTAGTATATCAGTATTGTAGTATATGTATACTGTGTATATATGTACTGGGTACAGATGGAAAGCGTTTGCAAGTGGGCAGCATGGGGAGATGTAGGGGATATCTCTATGAAAAGAGACCATGGGCTGCCCCATACCAGACACAGCCAGTTCCAGCTTGCTTTTAAATGGGTCCACCACAGGACATAGCTGAGCCCACAGCAAAGCTGGTGGCACCCCCAGGAAAAGAAATTTTTAAAAGGAAAAAAAGCTGCACAGGGATTGAGGTGTGAGGAAAAGTGAGAAATGACCTTGCAGACACCAAGGTGACATAAAAAGGAGGGGGAGGAGGTGCTCCAGGTGCCAGAGCAGCTGTTTCCCTGCAGCCCATGGAGAGGACCCCAAGCCAGAACAATTGAGTATCTCTCCCCTGCTCCCCTCAAAAAAGTAGAAATTGGGGTTATTCAGTGTAAAAAGAGAACAGTGTGGAAATATGTGGAAACAGAACAGTGGACCTTCAAGTGTGTATACTAGTTGCAAGAAGGGAGGAAATAAATAGTTTTCTAAATTTATGGTGAATACAAGAATCAATGGATTTAATTTGAACGTATGTTGCAGAGTAAACATTTTTTAAAAAGAGAACTTTCTAAGCTATTGAAGGATCCAAACTGGTTTTCTTTAAAAGCCATTTAGAAATTTTTAAGAATAGCAAAGGCATAATTGATCATGAATTAGAGCAGGAGGATGGGATAAATCAACTTTGATATCTCTTATAGAATTATTTATTTAGATTTTAAGATTTGATAATTTTTTCCATTAAAGCTTGCTGTCTATAAACTCTACCAGACTATTGCAGGAGCCTGAAAACACCTTAGCATAGAAATATACGGAGACCTAAAGAAGCTCACTTATATTTTTGACACTATCAAGTTACAATCTCTGAGAAGTTTCATAGAACTTCAGAGAACAGGAAGCTTTTAATTATTAGTATTTGTCTACTAGGGTATTTTAGGGGGTGGAATTCAGAGTAGAAGACTCAACAGGTTGAGGGAGGTGATCCTTTCCTTCTCTACATCCCTTGTGTGGCCACATCTGGAGTGCTATGTTCACATTTGGGTACCGGTGAATGTCCCATGGATGGCCAAAAGGGTGATTAAAGCATTGGAGCATCTGTCATATGAGGAATTGCTGAAAAGTTTAGGTAGTTTAGCCTAGAGAAGAGAAAGTTTGAGGAGGATCTTATTGATGTATATGAACACGTGAAAGGGTGGGACAGTGACAAAAAGGGAGCCAGGCTCTGCAGTAGTACCTTACACATGAGAAGAGGCAATCGGCACAGATGAAAAATTACATTCTATCTGAACATAAGAAAACACCATTTTATTGTGAAGGTAGTTAAACACTGGAATAGGTTGCACAGAGAGGTTGCAGAATCTCTGTGCTTGGAGATACTCAAAACTTGACTGGAAACATCCCTGAACAACCTGCTTGAGCTGATACTGCTCTGAGCAGAGGGGTTGGGCTAAATGATCTCTGGAGGTCTCTTTCAACCTTAACCATTCTGTGATTCTGTGATCATATTTCTCAGAATAAAGTGATACACATAGTACTGTAAAAGAAACTCACTAGACCTACTTTTGCATGTATAGTATTGCTAATATAGACGACACATTTTTTTCAGTAGAAATGATGACCGTTTTCCCTCATGCCATAATAACAACTTTGCATCTCTCAGTCCATGCTGCAGCATAAATGATTATTAAATCTTCACAGGTTGGCACCATGAGAGTGAAAAATGCTTTCCTACTCATAGCACTGTTTCTATATTGCTCTGACCAGCAACTGAAAGAACAGGATTTGACTCAGCCACCAGTTAACATTTGCTGAGATTAAGTGTAAGGGGAAACTGAGTTAATGTCATCATTCATCTTTTATATATGCTGATAATGAAAAGAATCTAATGTAGATTAAAAAAATAAATGTTGGGATATAACACATAAAAACCCCATTTAGATAAAGGATCCTAATTTTCCGTGGTCTGTAATTAAATTGTAAGATCTAACTACTTTTTTTTTTTTTTTCTATGATCTTTTTCTTTTTTTCAGACTGAGAAATTCAAAGGAGAGAATGTAGTTCAGTTTTGCTCAAGGTCATTGCATATAGACCTTTCATGCCATTGCATTCACCTTTCCTGTCTATTGGATGTAGGAAGTTAGTGCAATGGTAACTGGAAAAATTTCATAACTGACAGATTTCAGAAATATTATTGAATTTATTATTCCCTTTAGACAGAAGATCATGGCTCCCTCTTCAGCATTCATCACTGGATTTTCTATGAGATGGCTATCTCTCTTCATTAATTATACAGGGAACATAAGAGTGAAACGTTGTGTTTTGGATTCCCCTTCAGGGAACAGAGCAAGGCACTATAAAGTTTAGCAGAATCAAACTGATAGTTTACATATAACAAGTTTAATAGTTTATAGTATTTAGTCCTAAATGAGTGCTGTAGAAATCCTACATACTTAGAAAAAGAGAAAAATCATTCAACTAATATAGCTTTGCTTAAAATCATTAAATCAACCGATTTGAACTGTACATGTTCCATACATGATCATTGATTAATGTTGACTTGGTATGATTGCTATGACTGTTTTTTTTATTACAGTCTAGAAGAGTGAAAGACAACAAAAAGAAAAAAGGAAGGGATTGGGATATTATTGCAAACTCGGGTATCTCAATTGTCATTTTGTATCACATATCATAGAAACAACAGCACTTTCAGAAAAATGTAATACTTAGAATCATAGAATCATAGGAAGCTTTAGGTTGGAAGGGAGCTTTAAAGATCATCTAGTTCAACCTCCCTGCTACAGGCAGAGGCATCTTTCACTAGATCACATTCCTCAAAGCCCCGTTCCACCTGACCTTCAACACTTCCAGGGAGTGCCATCCATAACTTCTCTGGTCAACCTGTTCCAGGGATTCATCACCCCTATCTTAAAAAAAAAAAAAAAAAAAATAAATTCTTCCTTATATCTAATCTAAATCTACCTCCTTTCAGTTTAAAACTCTTGCCCCTTTTTAAAAAGTCTTTCTACATCTTTCTTGTAAGCCTCCTTTGTATGTATGTAAAGGCTGCAATAAGTTCTTCCTGGAGACATCTCTTCTCCAGGCTCTCGGCCTTTCTTCGTAGGAATGGTGTTCCCATCCTCTAACCATTTTCATGGCTCTTCTCCGGATCAGTTCTAACAGGTCCATGCCTTTCTTGTGTCAGGGACTCCAGAGATGTATGTAGTAGCCCAGGTGGGGTCTCAGCAGAGCAGAGAGGGGAGAATCACCTCCCTCAACCTGCTGGCTATGCTTCTTTTCATGCAGCCAGGAATATGGTTGGCTTTCTGGGCTGCAACCGCACATTTCTGGCTCATATCTAATTTTTCCTCTGCCAGCATCCCCAAATCCTTCTCTGTAGGGTTGCTCTCAATCCATTCATCCCCCAGTCTGTATTGACACTAAGGGTTGCCCTGACCAATGTGCAGGACCCTGCACTTGGACTTGTTGAACTTTATGAGGTTTGCATAGACCCACTTCTCAAGACTGTCAAGGTCCTTCTGGATGTCATCCCATTCCTCTAGCAAATCAACTGCACCACTCATCCTGGGTGTCATTTGCAAACTTGCTGAAGGTGCACACAATCCCACTGTCTATGTTGTTGTTAGACACTGAACTGTTGACTGTAACTCTTTGGACATAGCCATCCAGCCTGTTCCTTATCCACCTCACTGTCCCTCTGTCAAATCCATCTGTCTCCAATTTAACAATCTGCCATATCAAAGGCCCTACAGAAGACCTTTTGAAAAAAAAATAAAAAATTATTACACTATTTTGTGTTTAAAATAAATTAGTCTCACAAATTCATGCTTATTATTGGTTTTGATTATTATCTTTTATCTTACAAAAAAATATCTCTTAGAAGTAAAGGTGTAGTACAGAAAACTCTACTAACCTCTTTAAAAGTCACAGTGAGAATAACACTTTGGGAATTCACAGGCAACTGTTGTCCCCTCTTTACTAATAACAAGCCTTTTTAGAAATTTTTTTAGGCAGATTAATTATCTTATTGCAACACTAGAAAAATTCATACATCCTGATCCCTCTCTGATCATATGATGGCTCTATTGTACATAGAACAATACTGCTTATAATGCTAACTGGAGGCTTACTGGGCATAGGAAAGAGAGATATTCTATTCATGCAGTAAATACCATTTTTCTGGATGCTCTATGTAGAGAATATTTTGCCTGAACAGTGAGTTCCCCACTTACTGGACACTGACTATTTTGCATGTATATCATACAGCGCATACCATGTTGTGACACAGCCAAGAGACCTCTGCAAAAGGTAGTGACTTAAAGAAAGGTATTGCCACAGACAAGGAAATATTTCTTTACCACTGCTTGATCTCAAATTGCCCCTTTAATAGAACACACTATGCAAAATAGAACAACAATAGCTACACAATAGCTATAAAGGCAACATATAGATTATGAGCTTTAAATTGAGCACACCTTAACCTATTCAGAACAAATTAGGACACAGCTGATTTTTGCAATTTCTCCTTATAGCTGCACCTATGATAGTAAAATACATGCAATCAAGATGTGGACTCGAGCATTAACAGGCTACCATGCATGAAGAATATTTGCTTTCTCTTTCCGTTGCACAGCTTCAGTCTGTAACAACTAATTATACTCTAGGCAATATCGAAACACAGTTCTGGGAACTGCAGGGCCCAAGAATAATTCTCAAGAGACATTATAAATAATAGGTCCTGCTCTATGGGCAGGGATAGAGAGAAGAATTAACTATATGAAGAAGAATCAGCCTATGTCACTTTCTGCCAAGGAATTTATCTGAATTTCTGAGATGATGAACAACATAACCAGAGAGGTTCAAAAGGAAAAAATCACAGCACAAAGAAAAGACAGGTCTTTTCTCTGAAAAGACACAATGGAGTTTGGATTATGTCTTTGTTCGTTACATATTTTTGTCCTTTAATATGTAATCTTCATCATTTGAATTTGAAGTTTAGGAAAGTAACCCTAAAACATCAAGAGAAGAAAAAATAAAAAAGTTCTTCTTTAGCACAATTAAGGAGAAAAATAATCAAAATAAGGTATAATATTTTGTGGAGAAAAAATAATTTTGGAGAAAAAAAGAGTGACTTTTCAGAGATATCAGACAAATTGATTCCCAGGAACTGTATTTAGATTATGATTTGATTTTGTAGGAAACTATAAGGCTGCAAGTGTATTCTGAACTTGTAAACTGAACAATGTAGTCAAAGATCCGCAAAGACACAAGTAGTAAGGAGTAGGTGAGGTAGCACATAAATCTTGGTCTTAGAGTAAAGATGTGAGGTCACAGAGCAGTAAGTTGCTTCTAAACCAAAAACATTGTCCTCAATAATTTTCAGATATCCCGGTTTGCCTTTGGATATGTGTGTGTGATGTTCATTTGGATCTGTCTGACCAGAGCAAGTACAAGAGAATATATAATTAGTTATGAGACAAAGCAACATTCAATTATAACAGGATGCAATACAAATAACATTCATGGTTAAATACCTTTTCCATTTAGTTTAGTGATACACTGAAGTACAAATATCAAGACAAAAATTTTAAATGGAAATATCAACATGAATTTTGGTACATATTAATTTGAGCCATTTTTTCATACAAAACTCAGTCTCATTCCATCTGTAAAAAACCCAGTAATAATGGAGGTTTCCAATCATCTTAAAAAACAAAACATGGGATCTAATTATTCAGTATTAAAGGTATGTTGATTTGTGGTGAAAGATTTCATTTCTACAGGTAATTTGCACTGATAATTCAGAAGGGAGCAATACCAATTTGTTTCCTTATTAAGAGAACTTTAAAAAAAGAGAAGTGACCCAGAAAGACACAGTAAAGCACATTGGTCTTTATATTTAATCTGTGCATGAAGAAATAATTTTATAGTTGCCTTCCAACTGGTTTGGGATTAAGTTCCAAAACAGATGCACTGTTATTCTTTGAAGTGCTTTTCAGAAAACTCGTTTAAGACAATGAGGAAGCTGTGGAAACAAATTTATATTTTAGATTCTGTGAAGCTCTTAAGGTACATAACTCCTCATCGGAACTGTATTGGAAATCATTATTGTCATGGAAGACTAGTACAAACAGAAACAAACAAACAAACAAAAAACAACAACCTGAAACAGAACGTAGTGATAATACACTTCTCAGTCATATAAATCATAATGCTATTTCAGTCAGTTATCTTGTAATTTCCTAAGCATGTGAGTCAGAATAATATATCAATGACAAATCTCTCCAGTCTTCCAGCCTATGTGGTAATAGGAAGAATAGGCCAATGTCATCATACAACCTTCATTCCTGTAGATATTCTAGGCTTCCATGTGCCAGGGAAAATTATCCTGGGACACAAACCTCCAGAATGTGGCAGAAAACAGGAAACCAATACCATTTCCAGAACACATACCTAGTTCAACTTGAAGACCATGCAACTAAGCAACAGAGGGAAGTAATTTTTAAAATCCATTTGTGAAAACATTATTGTAAGTGTATGATCAGTTGGAAACAAGCCATATGGTTTCCTTGCTGAGTAAAAGTTTCACTGACGTAGAGCTTTAGTCAGTCAGAATAATCTACATTAATATACATCACGAAGATATTCAAACAAACAAAAAAAATTCTGTATAATACAGCAAGAGAAAAAAAGCAGAACTGTGACATTTTCACATGATTTATCTTCCAAAGTCACACAGAGAAAGCTTGCTTGGAAATCCTACTTTAGATAGATAGAGTGTCTTGTAAACTGCATACAAAATTAAGCATAAACCTGAATGCTTATGGATAGCACTATGTCAAAAAATAAGTCTTTGTTATATTTTAGGACATCGTTGTATAAATTTTTCCTGATATCTAAATAGTAACTCAACTACACAACCTACTTTCTTATTTTCTTCTTTATTTCCTCTTCCTCTTTCTCTATTATTATTAATAATTATAATAATTATTATTCCATTATGTTAGTAGATTTATTTTTACAACTGTATAAATTGCTCATAAACTCAAGGACATTCCATATGTAAATATATTAGCAGCACTAATTAGTTCAGTGCTGTGTAAGATAAATATGAACTTTTAATAATAGAGTTCACAAGCAATAAAGACTCTTACTTTATTCCCTTCTGAAAAACTATGGCACTAATGACACACTTGCTATATGCACTTAATTTTTCTCTATGCTATTACATACAATACCAAAATAGCTTTGAGTTGAAAATTACCTAATCAGTGGTTCACAAGATGCCATGTTTTCTACAGGGAACAGGAAGTTTACATCAAGGTCTTTTAAAAACTTTATGTTCTGTCATAGGTGGTTATTGATTCACATTGGTTACTACATCTATTTGATTTCATATTTTTACAGATTCCTAGTGGAAACCAAACCAAATCAAACCAAACAAGATGCAGTAAAATCCAACTAAACTCTCTAACCAAAACTCATTACTAGTCAAAGCAACTCCTTTCTTGTTTTAAGAATCACTATCTTATTTTTTTCTCTATGTATTTCTCCGGTAGTTTGACTAATTTAAAAAGTCCTTTGATTTATTTTTTTTCTCACAAGAATATCAGAAAGTTACCTTTTTCAAAACCGCACTAAACAATGGAAATTTTGACTATTTTTCATTTCAAATGTAGAATTCAACCTCACAAACTTGTCGCTTTACAGAACATAAAGATTGCTTGTTACCCTACAACTTCAATGATTTACGTACCTACTTACTTATAAACAATTATAGAAGTGCCAACATATATATAACTTTTTCTAAACAAATTACATTTTTCAGACTTGGGTTTTTAAAAAATGTAACTCAAATAATGAAAATGAGTGCCAGAAATGTTTCCAGTAAATTTAGTTACTTACTCTGCAGATAATAAATGTAAACTAGCATTTCTTTAATTGTTACTATCCAATGTATTCTGTGCGTAAGTGGAATTTGAACCATGGTGACATGCCAGACCTTTCTGGCAGATAAAAGCAATTTTTCAATCCTTTCAAAAGAGATCTGAAAATTTTTAGCTAATTTCAGTAGCTTATAAATAGAAGAGAACACCACTCTTTAAGCACCTTTGATGTAGTATTCTGCTTGTGTGATCAAATCAGATTAAGAATTTTCAGGGAATCCTCAAAATCTTGTGGGTAGCATTAGAGAAAGACCACACTTCCTTTGAATTTTACAAAAAGACAAGGTGGAACACAGCAAACAGAAACAGGAGGATTAGCCCTACAGAAATTAAAAAAACAAACAAACAAAAAAACAAAACCAAAAGTTGTACACCTGTGCAGCTGGAGTCTCTTTTAAACTTTGCACTTATTATATTGCTTAAAGATGAAAAAAAATTTCCAGCCAACAGTAGGAAATTGTACATAACCACCAGAAGCCTTGACATCCAAACCTGTAAATAGTTTAATGTGATTCTTTTTCTGGAAGATTTATTTTAATTTTCTATCTTTACACCAATCCAACCACAAGCTTCAGATAAATGCCTGTTTATCTGACCTGAGAGAATATATTTTATACATTAATTATATTCATGTCCCCCAAATTATGAATTGTTTTAGAAAAGCTCTTACGGTAATGCCAGAAATCACTATTAGAATGCAAAAATATGTTTAATAAAGAGCCGAAGATAGGAAAACTTTATGCAGACTTCTGAAGTAAAAGTTACTTTTAATCTTATGTACATATTATGGTCTAACTCCAAAACTGAGTCACAGTATCTTTGTAAGAAATTAATTTCAAATTCAGATGCCTAAATTTAGTTGTCTGCAGCAGCTGAAGACCAAGTAGGAAAACACAGGCCAAATCAAATAGTACTAGATGCCAATTTATGAGAAAATATGGATTGCTCGGTGTTGCCTGAAAGAAGTGTTCAACTTGGCAAATGTGCACATGTATTTTAGGATGAGCTAAACAGCTCTCTCAGTTCCACTGACTGTACTGCTTAGACAAATTATAATGTGTATGAAGATATCTAACTAATAGGCAGATGCTGCAGACAACCTGAATGTCTTAATCTGGGGCTGAATTGCTCCCTGGATATTGTTGACTATTTACACCGGAGTGCATAAATACACTAGAGTGCATAATAACACAGTATTATCCATGATTGTTTATATAGACCAACTGTTTACAACAACAAATTAAAAAAGCACAACACCCAAAAATGTGCATAAAGTACTACCGTTGTTAAAACTTCAACTACACTTAAAATGCTAATCTAAAATCTCTTTGTATTGTCAAATGAACTATAAACTAATTATTCTTTCCATTGAGAAAATAATTAAATATGTTTTGGAAAACACATACTCTTCACAACATTTGAAAATGCCTCAAAGCATGAAAGCATCAAAATGCACGGATAGTGAATTTGTCTTTCAAGTGGCCATTATTTCTTTATTATTTTCATAACCATAAAAGAAACTGTATGAGGGATATTTGAAAACGATCTGACAAGAGCATAACAATACAATTGAACTTTCACAACGTGTCACCGTTTGCATATGATAATATGAACAGAACTTTGGAAGACACTCAGATGAAGTCTACAAATTAATGTGATGATAACTAATGCGTTAGTATGTATGTATAGCAATCTTTGTAGCCTTGAAAGCGTTTTCTATGTATTAGCAGTTAGTACTTTGTATTAGGCAAGATAGTTTTTTGTGATTCCTGTTTAAGAAAAACAAAGACAGTGAGTGTTACAGAACTTTGATCACTGGCTATTGCATCTACTTTTTTTTTGGTAGTTAAAATATTTCATATTCTGTCTTAAAACTAGAAAACTTTTTTATTTAATGTGTCAGAGATATAAAACATCAATGAAAAAGGTATTTGTCCTGGGTTGCAGTGTATTCTATTACCATCCTCATGAGTTGTTGAAATCAGGCGGGGCAGTGTTTCCTTGCCTCCTCCCCCCAGACTATCTTTCTGTTAATGGCCCATCAATGCCATGCAGCATGACTCAGAGATAACTCCCTCTGGACCATCTTCTGTTAATGAGCTTAATCAACATTTGGCCTCATGACTCATTATCCCATTGTGAGATGCTCCACCCAGAGGGAGGAACCAAGCATTCCATCCTGGATGTAATCTGAGATTCTGAATACCAGAGACCCTCCTTTTCCACCGGATTTCCAGAGGACAGGAGCTATATAGCCACCACTGGATGTTCAGAGGAAGAGCAGCCCTTCTTTCTACAGGGTCACTGCTTCAGGGGGAGTGCAGCCGCTATTCTACCAGACTGCTATCACCACCCTGATTAACAGGGTGTCAGGTTGTATCCTGACTTTGTCAGTTTAACCCAGTGTTATCTGCCTTTTTTTTTTCCCCCTCTTTTTATTTCCCTATTAAATTGTTATTTTGGCTGGGTGTCTCCCACTAGTTTGTTTTTGAACTAGTACAGTATTTGAAAAATATTTTTGTTTAAAGATATACTTTGGGGAAATAGAAGAAACAATCTGGTTTATCTCTACACAATATTTCTCAGATACCTGATTTCAGTTTGTGGTGTCAGGTAATAAAATTAGGCCCTAAAAGCAATGTTTTCTAAAAAATATAAAAATAGTTTAAAATGGAATTGAAATAAATGTTGGAACATTTTGTAATATTTCATGGAGATAGAAAATTAGAAATTTGTGTCAGCATGTGCTACTGAAAACATTCATGTTTAAAGTATATTGATTTAATTCTAACTGTAATTCGAGAGAGCAATATCATTACTCTAACTGTTCTATTAATTTCAATTTTTTGCAAGTAAAATTTAGGCATATAACTTAACTGTATACTCTGGCATATCTTTTAACAAAAGTAGAGTTTTATCAGCAAGTGAGCGTGCATCTGTAACAAGCATGATGGATAACAATAGTGTGAAGTTCTACTCAACAATATTATTACTAGTGATGACATGGTAAAGAAATAATAGCACTAATATTTAGCTCACCAAATGTCCCCTCAGATCCTTTGAGAGGCAATCCAGGCATTAATAATCCCATTAGTATCTGCTGTTTTCAAATGTGCCTTGGCCTCCATAGTTGAAAAAGCTTAATTTTCCTCTTCTTCTATTGATATGGTTTTCTAGCCATTATGCAGCTTCTAGTCACTGTTCACACACACACATCCCTGCCCAGGAGCATACTGGTGCAATATTCACTTGACACTGGGATGAAAAATGTCAGCTAGACAGAGGGTAAAGAATAAGAAATTTAGTTATGTTTACATTAAACTTTCATAAGATGATGACTGTGTGAGATCTGTCTGTTAGTCATGTTCCTGGCATTTTGTCCTTTTTTTGTATTTTTTTAAAGTCATAAACATAAAAAGTATGCTTTTTTTTTTTTTTTTTAACTACTGCATAGAAGTTTTTAGCTCCATGTCTTAGTATCTTTTCTTCTGGCATCTCATGTGACTCAGTTCATCTAATTACAGTTTGAAGTCAATGAGTGAGTCACCTTTTACATTTACAAAAACTGACTAAGGATATTTGTGGCTTTTAAGAGACTTGTTAAAAAAATGTACTAGTCCTTAAACTTTTCCACATAGAGTTCTAATATTTATTCTCTTGCTTTCTATTTCAGAATATGTAATGAAGTCACATACTCTCAATTTTATCTTTTGGACTCCTGTTTGTTTCAGGGATCTGAGACTTTCCTTTTAACTTTTGAAAGGTTATAAAAGACCTGAAACTAGAGAAGTTCGTGTGTTTAATTTGATTAACCAGACAGAATAATGGCATGCCCTCAAGTATTTTGATATGTATGAATGACTACATTTTCATCAAAGGGACCTTTGCTTTTACAACCATTCCTCAAGCACAGATCATAGCATAGTAATAACAGTGTAGCAAGGACAATCTAAGGTTAGAAGAAAAATATATTAAAAGGAAGACATGTTATCTCTTTTTGGTTACTTGAAAAAAAAATATTTAAACTAACATTTAACTGTCTGTATATAAAGCAAATTAAATCTCTTGGGCTAAAGTATTTTTATAGAACAAATAATAGTACTAATATTAAAAGACAATATTTGGCGATGATCTTTTTATGGCACAATTGTTTTGTTGTTTTATTTGTTTTCATCCTCTATGATAGAGATAATTATCTTTTGCAAAGTAAGAGGCTTGCATTAATCAGTAATCTACTGGCTATAGGCAGTCAAGAGGGCTCTTTTCTGAAAATATATATTAGGTGGACAGAAGCAGTATATTTTGCAAGGAGATAATAAAATACTGCAATATTTCAAACAAAATATTTCATATGACATTTTGAGAAAATTAAATGTGTTTCTATGATCATTCTGAATTTTAAAAATAAATTGGAAAATTATCATGTGGGCTGGTTGTTATAGATGAAACTGCACAAATACAATGTAGTTACATACAGAGTCTTTTTTTTAAGTATCTAAGATGATCTCAATAATTAGTAAAGATTATAGAAGTTGTATCACTAAGACAGACAGTTAGCCTCCTGTATAACCTACAGTTCAATATGAAAAATGTAAATATATATTAATGGAAGGGCATAGACCTGACATTCTTGCAGGAATTAGACTTCTGGCATTTCAGAAAAACTGGTTTGAGATTTTATGGACTACATAAAAGTATTTGATGCTGTATGTGCAGATTTCATCTCCTTACCTCTTCTGTTTGTTAATGGTAATGTTAAAAAAAAAATGGTCTGACCATAATAATTGTCTATTTTAATCTCAATTTTTCATCAAAGATAATTTATGAAAAAATAAATGGAACACCGCAGTTTCATCAGACATGCATCTGACATGTCCCAGTTTATGCATGAAAATATACTTACAGTTAAAAATTAGCTGGATAATTTGGAAAAAATAGATATTAAAAATAAAGTACAGACAGGGTAAAAAGGACATAGCTCATCTAGAGAACAAGAATATTGAGAATTAGTATAACAATAGAGACTTTTTCATATGCTTGAGTAAGAATGGGTTACCAGGCCACACATATTTGAGTGTATTTTTAAAGATAGAGAGGAGATATTCACCCACGCACAGAGTAAGGACAAGGACATGGTGATAGATTTAAAATAAAGATTGGAAGAAAGAGTCTGGTAAGAAGAAAGAAAAAAATCTTTTCCAGGGGGGACAGAGGGAGGGAAGTTACTTAAAATCTGATTAGTAAAGCAACTAAAAACAGACAGGAAGGAGCAAGAAAATCTGGAATAAATCTGTACAAAGTCAAAAAAATAAGTAACTGCTCTTGCAAGATACCAAACATTGTTCAGATCTAATTTCTTCATTCAAGTGTGTATAAGCACATGGTATGACACTTACTCTGTCATGCATGTGAGATTGATATGTTCCAGAAAACAGTTCTTTGAAGGGGTAAAAAAAGTATGACAATATGATATATTGTCAGGTATCTTTAACTTATGTGAATCAGGTGTTTATTAGCACATAGATACCTTCATTGTACTTTACAATCATTATATTGCAATGCATGTGGCTATTTTTTTTCTGAAATAGAAACATAAACTATTGCTTTTCATTTATTTAATGGAAAACCATTGTCAATGTTACTAGGTTTTTCTTCCAGATATGTTCTGAAACACAGTGTGGAAAGCTTAATTGCAAGAATTCAAATCAGTGTCTTAAAGGTGAAAACAGAAAATGTTTCACAGGAATACTTTCACTGGCTTCCTGATTTTTTAGCAGATGTGAAAACATTGGCACACTTTCAGTCACTGACCTACCAAACTGCATTACACACTTCTGTGTTTCTTTACTTTGCTTCCTGGGATGTAATAAACGTAGTGATGATATCAGATAAAATGTAGTAGTATTATTTTAGTTCAGCTTGTAAAAACTATGCTATCAGTTTCAGCCTTTTCTCTTAGCCAAGCTTCTCTACATACCACTTTTATATAATTTAAAACTATCACTGCAAAATACTTCCTCTGTGAGAGAACAGAATTTTCCTCTGTGTTTATAGTATTCCCAATTTACAAACTAAGTTTGTGTTTTGAGTTTTCTGGCCTGCAATGCTGTTATTTGAGATTTCTGATAGTTTGGAAAAACATTTCTCTCCTGTAAGTATTTATAGGGCCATGTCTCTTTCTTTTCTGCCTTCATACACAATCATGTTAACTTGATTTTTAATGGGAGTCATGATGTAAATATTAAAAGTGATCTGTGCAAATGACTGCATATTTTTAATCTGGTTTGGGTTTTTCCACCTTTCACATGAGATTTTTGTACTGATTTTCAAGAAAAATCTCAAACTCCAGTAAGTGATATAAACCTTTCTATGAACTCATGGAAATCCACTTAAAACACAGATAAGGTTTTTTCTGTTTCTTTGATTTTTTCCATTAATAATCTGGAACTTGATGGTGAGAAACAGTTTTCAAATTTTGTACTTATATTTATTAATCAGCAGGTTATATTTGATGGCACTGTTCTTCAGGTTAAAATTAAAGTTTTCTTTCAGTTTAAAAGAAAGACTTCCTTCTTCCATAAGGTGCTATAGATTACATTTGTATCTCAGTCTCAGTTTTGGAAAGCTAAGAAAATAATATTTTGAATACTGCCCCAAAGGCAAGACCCTACATCTGTCCTATTTCTATTCTCTTATCACATTCTTCAAGATCATAAACCAGCCTATATTAATGGTGATTCTTGACATTGTATCAATCTACAGATCAGAACATTCCAAAAATTTCTTTAAGACAATGTCTTCTGGGTACAGATGCTTCACATTTTAAGGTCCTTTCACATACAGACGTTTAAGGCCTGTCACATTGAAGTCTGTGGGCTTAGCTGTTCTTAGTATATCAAACTTTGCCTTTCTCTTGATTACAAAACTTTAATTCCAGACCTGCTTTGCTTTCACTTAATTTAAATTAAATCAAACTTCAACACACAGCCCAAGACTGGGTTTTATGGCCCTTTATAATGTCCTCATTAGAAAAATAAAACCCCGAACATGTCTAAATAGCAGCATCTCTTAATGGTTCAATAACTATTTGATGAAGAATTATTTTTTTTACTGACATCCATGTCCTTCCACTTTTATTATTTTTGCTTTTCAATTAATATCCTGAAAATTAAACTATTTCATAAAATCTATATTTGTGGTGTTATTTATCCTGATCACACTATGTCATATCCAAATACACAACAGGATCTACTGAAAAAAAAAATCATAAAAATCTAAGTCTCGTTAGACTATTTTATCATCTTTCTTAATGTGACTTAATGAGAATGTGTTCTATTGCCTGGAAGTTAGAAGTTTTTACACCTTTATAATCTCTTGCATCAGTAATGCACCATACTGTCTTGTCATCTAATATTGTTAACTTAATTATTGCAGACTCCTTCAACTGTACTCTAGACAAGACAATTATTTCATAGTATTTCTGGTATATACTAAGTGTCTTGTTTCAGTAACTTAGCTCATTTTGCTGCCAAATTAATTTTCTTTTTGTTGAGTTTGTCCACACAGTCTTTTTTTATTTAATATACATCTAACCAAGAGTAAATGACATCTGGCCAACTATTAAACTTTAACATTCTTGATAAAGATTATTAATAATATGGAAAACAAAGAAAATGTCAATCTATTTTTTAATTCTGCCATTAATATTCCTTTCTCCATTCTCATATTATCATTTATCTGATTTTATTCCCCTTTGTGCTAAGAGACCTAAAATTTGTGCAAGTCACTCCTTGATTTCTCAGTTTGTATGAGTCACTCCAGCATCAATATAGAAAGGTATTTCTTTGTTTGCTCGTATCGGATCTGTCATTCCAAATAATTTTTAGTAGATATATCTCAATGATCAAATATTCAAAGTGTATAAGACTAAGTCTCTCACTATGTTTAGATATTTTAGAGACTTCCTTTACAGGAATTACCATGAGACAGGATATAAAGCCTTATAATAAGGAGCTATAACAGTACAGTCATAAGGTCAAAGAGAGTCAGAGAAATATACCTTTCTGAGAACAGAAGGTCTCAAAAGATCCCTAAACCAAGAACAAGTATACCTAAACAGTTCCTGACAGTTGTGTCTAACCTGATCTGGAAAATATGCATTGAAGGATAAATTTCACTGTCCCTCCTGAACTACTTACAAACTATTTTTCTGATCCCTTGTGAGCATAGGCAACAACTGTCTACAAGTTATGTCCTCTTCAAAAAGTAAAAAAGAAAAATTTGGTTTATAAATTCCTTCCATCTATAGTTAATATATAAATTAATTTCATTTTTCTTTATGCTTTTTTTTTTTGCCAAATATGCTCTTTGTATTATGCTTTGCAAATTTTCTACAATATTTTTGGTGTTTTCCCAAACACACACCAGAAGAGAATACAATAAAATAAATCATTTCCTCATAATTTTACACAAAATTATTAGTGATATATTGCAAATGGTATTTTACTTACTTATTTATTGCAACAGTATTGTGTGGTGGAGCCATATTCTATTTTTAACTTGATGAAAGCCCAGCTCCTCTATTTTGAAATACATCTGCTTAGCCAGATCAATTTTACTTTGTCTTGCCTTAGCACAGTAATTCACATATAGTTTTAATAAAGTGATCTGTATCGACTTTTGACCATATTTTATCATGCTTGCAGCTTCTCATAGATTGGTATTATCTATAAATGTTTTATTTCTAACAACAGGAAAGCTGTTTGTAAGAAATACTGTGTAGAATGAAGTCCAAATCAAACTTCTTTTTGTATCTAGCTTGAAAAACCTGAAAAAAATGATAATTAGACTTGCAGTACAGGTCTTGTTGGGTGTTGTTTTGGTTTTTTTTTTAACTCATTCCTTCAGATATTTTAGGATTTCTTAACGCCCCTGCTTCCCTACTTTATTCATGAGGTTCCCATGTAGAACATGTTGAAAACCTCATCTCAAGTTATATAAATTCTACTGCTAAAGTTGCTTACTTTCTCCCTAAAAGAGGAAAATATGACTTTATATGGTTTCTTCTGAGATTTATTTTAATATAATTGATTATTAATAGATTTGTCAATAACTTGTTCTAGTAATATTCTAAGAAAAATTGAAGGGTTAGTCCATAATTTCCTGGACCTTTTTCTTTCCTCCTTTTATCATGCTGAAAGGGATTTTCAGATAGCTAGCAATAAAGCTGTAGATTTAGTCATTACAAAAAGAATAAAATTCAGATGTATTGCCTTAGGCAGAATTATTTAAGTGAAGAAATTTTAAGGGAAAAGTTTCATTTGCTTGCAGAGATATATTTAGTTGTACATATGACAGGGATAAGGACCCAAGATTAGAAAGTTTATCATTCAGTAGAGGAGAAATATTATGATCTTTTGACTCATAACTCAAGACAGATAAGGTTACCCATAAGCTTTTATGCTTTGTGACCAAAGAAGAGTGACAGTGAAAGTCTTCATGAACTGCTGTGGACGAACATAAACAGCTATTGACCATTTTTTAAACTCAATATTGATTTTTTTTTAGGATTTATATAGGTTTTATATGACATTCATTAATCATGAGAAATAGTGACAAAAATGTTCTGTCTCTACATTATTAAAATTCTTTAACTTAAATCATGAAAATTGAAAAACGTTTAGTTTTGGAAAGTTCAGGTTCTTTAGAAACCTTCGCAGTTTCTAATGTTAAGTTCCAGCACATGAGTCTGAAGAGGTAACTAGAGAAGGCTAAATATTAAGATTTTTGTAACTTCTTCTATAGTCTACAGAAGAAAAACACTTGCAGAATCATATATGTGAGATGTAAAACTTTAAAAAGAAATTTATATTAACCATGCTTTGTAAGAACTAAGCAAGTAACAGATTAAAAGAGCGTTGAAAATTATCTGCAAGACAGCTATTAATTGGGAAGGATAGAATTAGAAACAAAGTGAGATGTGTGCTATGCCATTTAAGACACTGAAGAAAGAAAATGAGTAAGGAAAGTTTCACCAACAGGAAAGGCTCAAAGAAATAAATAGTTTGCTTGGATTTTTACATACATAAACCCATTTCAGTGTGTCTCTGTCTTAATTCCCTGACAATAAAATGTAAAAAAAAGGAGGTTGAAGGAGACTGTGCAGTAGAAGACTGTAAATGTTCAAATATAAAAAGGATGTATAAAGACAACAGATTCAGTCCTAGTATCTCAGCTGTATAAAGAGAAAATGGGAAGGAACTGGGCTTTGCTTGGAAATAGAAGTATTTGAAATCATAGCTTAATGGGGTAGAAAATAAACCAGGTATCATATTATGTTTAAAAGGAACATAAGTTATTCTCAAGAGAACAGCAGTGCTTACTTAATGACACTTCCATTGCTCTGAATTCAGTTACAGACTGTATTACTCACTTTTAAAGGACAGAATAATAGTACAGATTTTACAACAGTAATTTACCAAATTATGCCAATTCCTTAAGTGGGATACATAAAGGTGAACTATTCAGCTTCTTGGCTCTATTTGCAGCATAAAGACATTAAAGAAGACTTGGTACTCTGTTGCCTCTGAGTTATGTAATGAAATGACAACCAGAACAAAATATGTACATCAATACCATATACCTGAACTTCTTAGGGAAAGTTTTTACATTGATTGTCATACTACTTTCCATGCTCTAAGAATGTATTTTCTTCTTTAATGGCAACATTAAAACTGTAGCTGTGATGAATTAAACATAATACAAAACTTATGTCAGAGTAGAAAAAATGTTTTCAAATTAGAATCAAATTGCTTATATACTACCTCAATTTTTTTGCCAGTTTCTCCTGAACATAGTTACTTAACTAGGAAAAAAATCAGTTTTGCCTAGAGAAAAATATTAGTACTTGCTGTATTTTCAGCAAATTGCAGAAATTTTTGTCACAAAAGGGTTCATTTAGCATTGCTGATTAATACACTTCAATTTTTTTTTTCAATAGATCATTTAGAAAGTGTTGTATATTGAAACATAGTTATGGTTGGAAATGTGACTGTCTCTAAGAAGGAAAACATTCTGTTGAATAGTTTTATTCATATGAAGTCAGCCTCAGGTCAGGACATAAGAAGAGGACTGTAGCAAATATTATACTTATTATTGCCAGTAGTATTATCTAGTCAAAAATCTGCCAGAAGCTGTTATGCTAGATGCTGCATGAGCACAGAAATATAGACCTTTTTTAAAGAGTACTTTAAAATAATAATAATAATAAACTAACCGTATAAACTTCTTAGATAACATCTTTCTTTTGTGTGGGAGACAGTATGAAAAAATTTATTCTACTCAATACAGTCTTGGAAATAGAAAACAGAATAATTCTTTACTCACTTAAGGAAGAACTGAAGCCAAAGGGCTAGTTTTATCTCTCATTCTGAATGTAAGTCTGACTTCTATGGGACAGGCCTTGTCCTCATGCATGACTGATTCTCTGTTACATCACCGGTCAGAAGAAAAATTTTCCACATTGTACTGAAGAAAGAAAGAATTATGATGCAAAAGTGGCACTCCAGAGAGAAACCCAGAGAAAAAGCTATTTTGTACTCACAAACATTTTCTTTAGGGGAGAGGATGATATATGTAAACTCAATCTCCTGAATATATTTGGGAAAGGTAATTGGCATAACACTTAAGAATATATGCAAAGAGAGATATATCCGTACCACAGTGGTATTAAGCACAAGTGAATTTTAAGAGCTTTCAATTCTTTGCACAAATGTTTTAATTTTCAGTTTCCAGGAATTCAGTTCAGTGCAATTTTTAGAAGTTAGAACTTCTCTAGATAGATAAAAATGACACTGAAATGAGGTAAGAAGATCTGTATCCACAATGCACAGTTCTTTAGTCTGGAATAATGGGGAAAAAAATATTTCTGTTTGTAGGGGGTTTTTTGGTGTCATGGTTTTTGGTGTTTTGTTTGTTTGTTTGTTTTTTCTCTTAGTTGTTAGAAGAAAGATTTATGCTAAAAATGTTTTTGATTTATTTTTTTTTTCCATTTAGATTGCAAAATTTCCATCTGCCTCACATGAACTATATGCTACCTTGGTGTTTTGGACTCACAGTAACTGAATACCACATCACATTTAAATACTGCGGTCAGATAGGGACAGTCACATATCATTTATACAGTACCAGGTATGACATATGTAATTATTTGTTCCTATATTGTTCCTTATTGTCTTTTGTTTAGTTTAAAGGTGGAAAATGAATTCAAGAGAAATCCTGCAATACAGTATCTCGGTAAGTTTCCATTTAATGTCACATTAAAAACCAGATATATTTTTTTTTGTAAATGTCAAAAGGCAAAACTGCGACCTCTGACAGCAGTCAGATGGAGACAATGCTAGAACCAGTTCCTGACAGAGATCCTGACTTCAGTTGAAATACCACCATGTACAAGAGTATATAGAGGACTGTGGGACAAACGATGCCTTTCAAAAAGAGAGGATTACCAGGGGAGGCATCTTCAGTACTCATAACTGATTCAGAACAAATTTAAATCAGTCTGAACAATCAGCTTGTCTTCCATCCCCAGAAAAGAAAAAAACTGATCAATCTGTTGCATAGTAGAGACCCTTGCACTATCATTAAATTTACCTTAACCATGTGTTATAAGATTTGAGTTTCATGAATGAGTTTGTCACAGAAATATTTCTATTCACAGAGCTGATTAATGCCAACTTATTCAGATGTCAATCTCTCTCCAATAATAGCAGGCAAACCAACCCATTTGTAATTTCACAGAAACAGGCAAATCTTAAAGGGCAATGGTTCTCTTGACTAATAGTACTTTTTTCTAGAACAGAGTGATGATTCATCTGTCACAGCAGTTTGATTTGATACTAATTTTCTGAGAGTGAACCTCCAAATGGCAATGGACATGTGCATCAGAACACACGTGTAAATTTTCCTTTGTTTTACCCTTTCCTTTCCTTCTGGTAACTGATTTACAGTATGTTGAGAAACAGAGATCCTTATAACACACACATTGTTCATCCATAGACATTCTTCATCCAGTCATGCTTGTTCTGAGATCATAAGATGAAACTATTTTAAGTGATGTCCCTCTTGAAACAGCTGTGCAAACTTGTCATATTGTTCCTTTGCTGTTTATGCCATTCTCTTCCTGAAGCTGCTGGAGATGGCAGGGAGGTTTCAGCTGTGGTGCTTGTAGCTGCTGCCAAAACTGGTCAATAGTGCAGCAAATGAGTTACAAAACTGCAAATGTCTGGTGTCAGCATACTGCATATAAGCCACTGCATATTCACAGAATCATCTAGGTAGGAAAGGACCCTGGGGATCATCTAGTCCAACCGTTCGCCTAGCACAGTTCCCACCTACAGCATATCCTTAAGCTCTAAACCGACCCTACTCTTGAACACCTCCAGGGATGGGGACTCCACCACCTCCGTGGGCAGCCCATTCCAACACCGAACAACCCGTTCTGGAAAGAAATGCTTCCTAATATCTAGTCTGAACTTTCCCTGGTGCAACTTGAGACCATTCCCTCTTGTCCTGTCCCTTTCTACTAGGCTAAAAAACCTAGCTCTCTGCAGCTTCCTTTCAGGTAGCTGTAGAGGGCGATGAGGTCTCCCCTCAGCCTCCTCTTCTCCAGAATAAACAATCCCAGTTCCCTCAGCCGCTCCTCATAGGAAACGTGTTCCAGACCCTGCACCAGCTTCGTTGCCCTTCTCTGGACACGCTCGAGTCATTCAATGTCCTTTTTGTAGTGAGGGGCCCAAAACTGAACACAGGAATCAAGGGGTGGCCTCACCAGTGCCGAGGACAGGGGTCAGATCCCTTCCCTGTCCCTGCTGGCCACGCTATTGCTGACACAAGCCAGGATGCCATTGGCCTTCTTGGCCACCTGGGCACACTGCTGGCTCCTGTTCAGCCGGCTGTCAATCAACCCCCCCAGGTCCCTCTCTGACTGGCAGCTCTCCAGCCACTCCTCCCCAAGCCTGTAGCGCTGCTGCGGGTTGTTGTGGCCCAAGGGCAGCCCCCGGCATTTGGCCTTATGGAAACTCTTCCAGTTGGCCTCAGCCCATGGCTCCAGCCTGTCCAGGTCTCTCTGCAGAGCCTCCCTACCCTCGAGCACATCAACACTCCCACCCAACTTGGTGTCATCTGCAAACTGACTGAGGGTGCACTCGATCCCCTTGTCTAGATCATCAATAAAGATGTCAAACAGGAGTGGCCCCAAAATAGAGCCCTGGGGGACACCACTCGTGACGGGCCGCCAACTGGATTTAACTCCGTTCACCACAACTCTTTGGGCCCCATCGTCCAGCCAGTTTTTTACCCAGGAAGTGTGCAATTGTCCAAACCTTGAGCAGCCATTTTTGCCAGTAGAATGCTGTGGGAAATGGTGTCAAAAGCCTTGTTAAAGTCAAGGTAAATTACATCCACAGCCTTTCCCTCATCCAATAAGCAGGTCGCTCTGTTATAGAAGGAGATCAGATATTCCAGATGTATAGCTCATAAGTGCAGAACATGGTTTTATCGAGAATTTCAAAAGAAAAATTTTGAAACATACTTATCCATCACAGAGTCTCTCATGGAGGAACTACATATTAATTTTCAAAGACAATCAAATTCTCTTCAGGGAAAATAAAAGCTTCTAAAGGTATGTTATCAGCAGAAGAAATACTGAAGAAAACATTAGTCCATGGCTTGATGAGGTCTGTCACCTCACAAATAGGGATGAAGATAAAGCAGAGACATTTAATGCCCTTCTTTCCCTCTGTCTTCAAAGCCAATGATGGGCTCTGGGCCCCCCAGAGTCCTGGATTGGAGGACTGTAACTGGGAGAGTGATACACTCCCAGTTGACTTTGAACTACAGGATTTCCCGCTGCAACTGAATGCACATAAGTCTATAGAGACCAATGGGGTTCATTGAGGGGTACTGAAAAAGTTCAATGATGTTATTGCTGGACGTGCCTCAGTTATTTATCAATTATCTGAGAATCTGGAGAGGTCCCAGTCGACTGGAAGCTAGCAAATATTATTTCAATTTTTAAGAAGGGCAAGAAGGAAGATCCTGGTAATTATAGGCCTGTCAGTTTCACTTCAGTGCCTGGTGAAATTATGGAGAAGATTATTCCGGGAGTTATGGAAAAAAACTTGAAAGACAATGCAGTCATCAGTCAAAACTAACAGAGGTTCATGAATGGAAAGTTATGCCTTACTAACTTATAGCCTTTTATGACAAGGTTACCCATATAACAGATTAAGGGAAGGCAGTGGATTGGGACAGCCAGGTTTTGAGAGATTTTAGCAAAGCATATGAATGAATAATTGGTCGAAGGGTTGGGCTCAAAGGGTTGTAGGAAATGGGATAACACCTAGCTAGTGACCAATCACTAGTGGTGTTCCCTGGGGGTCACTTTTAGGGCCATTTCTCTTCAATGTTTTTTTATCAATGACCTGGATACAGGAGCTGACTGCACACAAAGTTAAGTTTGCTGATGGTACTAAATTAGGAGGACCTGTTGATTCTCTTGAGGGTAGAGAAGTCATACAGAGAGATCTTGATAGATTACAGGCTGGGCAATCACCAACTTTATTAAATTTATCAAGGAGAAATGCTGGATTCTGCACTTGGATTGTGGTAATCCTGGTTGTTCTAGACTAGGGGACAAGAGACTGGAGTGCAACCCTGCAGAAAGACATCTGCAAGTTCTGGTTGACGGTAAACTCACGATGAGTCAACAGTGTGCCCTGGCAGCCAAAGGCCTGACAGTCAACAATATCCTTGGGTGCATTAAGCACAATATAGTTAACCTGTCAAAAGAAATGATTGTCCTACTGTACTCAGCACTGTTGTGTACAATATTGTGTACAGTTTGTGGCTGCACTATATAAAAGTATTATAACAATATTAGAATATGTCCAAAGGAGTACAGCAAACATTGTAAAAGGGCTAGAGGGCATGATTTATGAGGAGCGGGTAAGGATGCTAGGTTTGTTCATCTTAGAGAAGAGGAAACTGAGGGGAGACACTGATGTCTACAACTTCCTCATGAGGGGAAGTGGAGAGGGATGAGGTGATCCAGTGAGAGGATGTGAGCAAATGGGTAAGGCTAAGGGAGTCAAGCACTGGGACAAGCTTCCAAGGGAGTGGTCATAGCCCCAAGCCTGTTGGTGTTCAAGAAACATCTAAGTAACGCTCTCATTTTTTAATTTTTTTTTTAAAGTTTCCCTGTATGGAGTCAGGAGTTAATGATTCTCATGGATCCCTTCCAGCTCAGGATATTCTATGGGGGGAAAAAAAAAAAAAAATCTGAACTTGTTATTTTCTGTAGAAGCACTAAGGGTTGGATTTATCTGCATATACCGGGCACACAGAAGCTTGATCTAGACACCCTAGATTTTGTTTATAGTCAGTATACATACCTCTAGAAATTATTCACTTCATGTTGATACAGGTGTCTAAGGCTGGATACATAAACATTTCTCTAGATCTGCTGACTTGTCTCTGTTGTCTATAAAGGATTCCCAGGAAGCTCAGACTTAGATATCAGACTGTTAAGCAATCTAGAGAGTGTAATCCTCTCTCTACTACCATATGAATGATCCAAACACTCAAATGTCCACCGAAATTTGTTTTGTGAACAGGAATTTTCTCATGTAATTGAGCTGTAGACATCTGATCATCATCCTGATCATGAGTATCATAAATAAAGGAATTCAGATCATCAGGAAACTGATGTAGACTCAACAAGTATGTCAGGTACCTCTAGGGTTTTGTATATTAGAGGCACACATTTTACACAAAAACACCAAAACCAGAAATTAGTAACTAAATGTTTTCCAAAATTCTACTTATAAGTGTTTATATATATTTCAGGGAAAAAAAAAAAAAAAAAAAAAAAAAAAGAAAAAAAAGTGCTATGGCACTCATTATCTTTGGTTTTTTGAACATTTTCTTTTGGTAATCTGATGTTCATAACTGGAGATTAATATCACTTTTCTGCCATTCTTGACTCAGCTCCATTTTATCAGTTCTCTAAAGTTCATAAATAGTAGTGTTCAGATTGTACATTCAGGTTTTCTACTGCTGCATGTTGAAAATAACTTCTCCTTTCTCTCTAAAAGAAACAGATATGTATTAAATATGCATGTAGACAAGTTGCAGCAGTTGACAGATGTTCGGAACCAACAAAATCCTATTGTGATACAAGAGTCACAGTGAGACCATTTTAAGTTCTACTAGTGTCATTATCAAAAATACATCTAAAATATTATTTTCTCATGAGACATGAATTTTAACAATCTATAACACATCCTATATCCTGTTGGAAAACTGTTGCCTTTTTTCAAGAAAGTCACAATAGACACCAGCACAAAACAGATTTTTTCTGAAGAACGTGCTTAAAAAGATGCGTATTTAGTGTTTATAGTTTTGAAGATACATCACGGATTGCTTTTCTTGACACCTTTTCCAGAGTTTCACAAAGGACTCTGAAGACTGTCTCACCTCTGAATATGTCATCTACTCTGGCTCAGTAGGAAAGCATGTCCTTACTGACTATTAAAAGTTGCAAGACAAGTGATGCATCTACTTCCAAAGTCACTGAAATGTAAAATTTTAGGTGCTGGATTCTATATAGTGACTTTCTCAGTCAAATAATTTCAGTTCTGAATTGGACATTCTTTGAAGTTTGGAGCCTGACCCTCAAGTTCCAGCAGTTTATTGAAAAGTGGCTATCAGACTTCTACATAACACAAACAAAGCACAAAACTTATAATATCCATAGATTTTAAAGAGCTAGTTAAACCTTGCGAACAAAAGCCTCTTTTATATTTGGGAATAGGACTTTTGATATTTACCACCAATTGTTTTTCCCTGTAATAAAAAAAAAAACCCAGATCATTTCACACACCTTTTCAAATTGTTCATCTAAATGCAGACTTTTAAAAAAGCTTATTTATATTTAGTTGTATCCATATTTAGTCATCTTCCAAAATCAGGTCAAATCTAATCTGAGAAAAAAAAATGAACAAATAAAAAACCACAAAAAACACCCCCCCACACACAAAAAAAAACAAACAAAAAACCACCACCCCACACAACAACAAAGTCTTTCTTGAAACAAAAAGGAAAAAATAACAAGTATTTAGTAAAGAACCTTGTAAAGAAAAAGTATTATTTAATGTATAGCCAAGATCAAGGCACAGATTTCAGTTTTGTCATTTTATTCACTGAAAATCTCTATATCATGAGCTATTTTGAATTCTAATTTTTATATTCCTTACATGAAAATTGAAAATCCTCAGTAAAAAAACTACAAAGTTCCAGATTTTTGCTTGCCTTAAGGGCACAACAGTTCCCTTTTTGCTTACTTTTCACCTGTTATTTCGGCTCTGGACGTAATTTTAACTAGCATGATGTTGAAATGTGAACAACTTCCATCGATTTTTTGGGGTAACAGATGCAGTCCCCTCATAAAATGGCAGTTATTGCTTTTGCTTACTTTGTGTTTCATAAGCAAGTTCTGTCTCCCTACTATTTACAGACTAACCCAATGTTGCAGCCGCATCATCTAGGCAGGTTGAATGTTTCTACTTACAGTTTAAATTCTTTATCACTGTAAATACTAAAGGAAACAGATATCAACTGTTAAATTCTATTTTATGCCCCAAAGAATCCTCTCTTGAATCATTCCTTTTAAAGCAGTATTGAAGTTTCTACAAATATTTATATAAAGTCTTTTAACCCTTTGTAACACTTCATGGTTTAATAAGTCATAACCAGTATATAAGTGGCAGGTGTAAGAACATAGGAATATTTTCTGTGAATCAATTGCTAAAATTTTTGTTCTTCTTCATATCCCTGGATGGGCAATTCCAATCTGTAGTTCAGAACAAAAACAGAATTCTGTCTTTTCCCTTTACATCTGTCATGACCTAGAGGGTCACCTCATTCAGGCTCCTGAGGAAGGAATAAGTATGTGCAGTGTGGGAAGTTCTCAGAGAGAGAAGCTTCATTTTGGATAACAATTAAGTCTTTTTTATATCACAGAGACATAAGAGGGCAGAGAACATTGACACCAAAATGGGATAAAAGAACTTATTAACACCAGTGTGACATAGATAAGCAGACACTCCTTTATTACCAGCTGGGTGTGCAGGGGAATCGTCTCACCAACAACACACATCTAACTCATGTAGCATGCTGATTATATAGGATACAGTAATACATATTAATCAAGTTCTCATACATAAACATGTTAATTCCTGTACCTTATTTTCTTATTCACACCTCTTTCCAGACATGAGCACTTGAGTTCTGAAATGAGTAGGGAGGGGTGCTTTTGTGACCACCATGGAATAATGACCTAAAAGAAAGACCCTCCAGTGCCCTTGATCCAAGGATTTTTGGCTCACATTGTGATTTTAACATGCTTCCAGGCCCTTTCACAATGTAACTTTTAAAACACTTGGTCTACAGGGTAATAAATCGTCCTTACCAAACAGTCTAACAATGGTACCTCATCATGAGTCTTATTCTTTGTATAGAAACCTGGTAAATGATTATCACTAGACTATGTGACCTTATCCTGGGATTTTAGAAAGGACATTTTTTGTACCATAACTGGTTGTATACTTACTCAAAATCGTTCCTTATTTAAATCCATATCACCAAAAATCATTAAAATAATCTCAAATTAATAACAAATCAGTAACAATGAGTAAAAACATCACCATTTTGAGCAGAGAGTAGATGCTGTTAACTTCAATTTTTCAGCTGTATCAGCTGAGATGATATTTTCTGTTCTTTAAGGCCAAATTTATTTTCCCAGACTGTTTCCACTTTTTTAGATGATAAGTTGCTATTATAGTTTTTTGGTTTTGTACTTATCGATGGTATCTCAGGATGTCTCACGTTTCTAGGTAGCTACTGTACTTCAGAGATGCCAGCTGCACTTTTCAAAGATGTTTCTATTTCCTAGGCCTTGTTCCCAGGCTCACAGTTCACAGGTTAGCAGGCAACTTCTCTGACATTATTTTTGAATAGGTATTTTCTTCTGTTCAATATTATTTCCCTTCTAACCTTTATGGCTGCTCACATAAGCATCTCCACTCACTAATAGAAATCCCCTGGAACTTTCAAGGTAGCTTCATGTTAAAACTGACCTTTTCAGCATTGCATGAAGATCAGAAGAGCAAGTGAAAGAACAAATTAAGTAGCATATAATTATTAATGTGTTCTCTCTTAATGAAGACTATGGCTCTACAAAGCTCTGATTGTTTCTGTAATCTTCCAGCTTGATATACGTTTTAAATGGTGCACCAGCGGACCATAATAGAACTTTTCTTAAATTGTAGATGCTTCATGTAATTAATAAATCATGCTCCATGATTAAGATGTCAACACATCTTAAATGAAAATGGATATAAAACCTTCTTATTTCAAAGATCAGGAGTAAAGGATTTCTAAAGATTCAAGGGAGAAATTAATAATCTAGATAGATGAACATCAGTTTAAATTGTTTTTCAACAGCTTTCTGAAGGGCATTTCAATCTATTTCACATATAAAAATCGAAAAGAATGCAAATTTTCCCAATAACTTTCCACAATATAAAAATGTGTGGATAAAAAAAATAAAAAGTGGAATATTAGAGCAAACATGTTGTGTTGGTGTATTGAAATATTTTCAGATTGGTATGTAAATATAAGTTAAAATCTGAATTTGGATATGGTGGGTATTTTATTTGAAAATAAAACAGATAATTTATTTTAAAGCTTTAATACAGGTGTTCAAGATTTTAACAGTGTTTTATTAAAATTTAAAACAAATGCATAGAGGTTTCTTTCTCTATAACATTCCTCAGTTCTAAAATCAAAATCCAATGTTGTCACTTTATTCACTGAGTATATCATCTCATCATGGAAAACTGTAAGGTTCTTCAGGCAGTGCATGCCCTTGGTAAATCCATGTTGGCTATTCCCAAATTCCCTCTTTCCTTCATGTGCCTAGATATACTTTCAGGAAAAATTGCTCAAAAATTTTCCTAGGATTGAGGGTATGTTAGCTGACCTGCAGTTCTCCAGAAGCTCCTTTTTGACTTTTTTTGAGATGAGGGTGATATTTGTCAGACTATACCTCTGACTTGACTATTTACCAAAAGATCTTACTCTATTTACTGAATGTACTTAGACGGTTTATGAAATAAATATAAAGTGCTTGTAGCGAAAAACAGTACTGACCTAATTAAGGCCTTATCGAAATAAAAAGAGATTTGAAGCTATTTCAATCTGTTCTATAACTATGTGCTTAGAGACACCTGTCATGGTGGTTAAAATCCTTAGAATATGAGAGCAAAAATTACTGTGCTTGATCAGAAATAATTTTGCACTCTGATATCTTAGAATTCAGTTATATCAACTAACTATGTTTATAGTTGTAGCTGTCAATATTATTTAAGAATACACACTTGATGAGAAAAGTTAGATGCATTTAAATATATATAACAAGAGAAAAAAATTCAGGGGGATTTAAATTTTTAAAGATCATGGATGAACTGTAATGAAGTGTGAGATAATATCACAGGAGGACAGGAATAAGATAAATACTGTCATTTATTTGTGTAAGCATAATACTGTTGATTGCATTGATGTCAGTTTTCCTTTCTGTGCTAGAAAATTGAGTAACATTAATTTAGTGTGAGGAAATCTCAGTCGAGAACAGTCAGTATTTTGTGACCAAATAAGAATTCTCTTATATCTTTAATTACTCTTTCACTCACTCTTACAGAGGTCATCCGTATACATTGTTCCTCTGAGACTCAGAATGAGAAAGAATCCACTGGGAGCATTTGCCAGTGAATTGACTGGCAAGCTGAGTTAGAGATCCCATATTGCCATCAGTGCCTGGATCAGACGAACGTTATGAAACAGACACAAGTTTGTGCCTTTATTACCTCATATAAAAGGAAAAAACAAACCCACAACAGACGGTCCTCTAATAGTCAACCAAAGAAAACCCCCTAAAAACCAGAGACATCTAAGTATATTTTTCACAGTACATTTTTGGTTTAGCGTATTTTCTATTTCACATCTGTTCAAACACTGGCATACAATTCAAAACTGCTCTTGCAACACATCTAGTACAGTAAAGCATCTACCCACAAAGTAATTCTCAAATTTCAGAGTGATCAGTAACATGACACAAACCCTTGTTAAATAAGGGTCTTAGAAGACTAGTTATTACACATTTATCACCTTTGTAATGATATATATCAGAGACAGGTTTGTCTTTAATGAGGAAATGTATACTGGTTTAGATGGCTGAGACCCAAATGTAGAACACTTACGTAAACAAATTTAGAAAAATTGCAGTGATACGTATGGTATATTCCAAATTAGAATTAGGGTGTTTTCATAGAGTTTTCAACAATACAACAAAATTAAGCTGTGGGGTTTGTTGTGGTTTGGTTTTGTTTTGCTTTGTTTTGTTTTCTCCCCAAATCAATTCTCCTATAATATAAAGGGCTCATGTAAAGTTTATTTTTAGACTGCATTATTTTATTTCATTTTGATGAAATGAATGCTTAAAAAAGCATTCATTTGCTGAGTGAAAGTTTTGTCTATCTTTTTCTGACATGAAGTTCAAAGATAGTATTTCCTTTTCTAACAATTATGTTATTTTCAGGTGAGTTACTGCAAGTATATGTATGTATACCAGAACATCATCTATCATACATACATTTTTAATACCACAGAAGTCTGTAATAAGATTCTGTACCGCTTATTCTGATCTATTTTGGGATTTACAGAACTATCCTCATGCTATTCCCTACAAAACTTTGAAACCAGTATACAAAGCCAAAAAATTAAAATAGAAATACATCCTATTTAGCTATCATGTAACAAGGCAATTGAACAGGGGGTGGAGGGAAATCAGAAATAAATACCCTCTCCACCTGCTCAGTTGTAGTATGTAAATATTATAGTCAAGTATTTGACAAAAAACAATTGAAAGACTGAAACAGTTACTATCAGCCCTTATAAAATATCCAAAAATCTTGGTTGCAATTTCCAAACTATTGCTAAAACTGACAGGCATGGAGTAGATAAAGAACTATTCCTACTGAATTAATAGATAGAAGAAGCCTTCCGCATTTCTGACACCAGTTTAGGTTTTCACAGGATGTCACACTGGATTTTCAAGCCTCACTACCTCTGAAACAGATGATAGCAGAGGAGCAATACCTTTGAGTGTAAGCATTAAATTCAACACTATCAGTAAATGAACCAATTACCCATGTTAAAGTCTTAGGCTTCAATCTAGCGTAGCACCTCTCCAGCTTTCTAACCCTCAAGTTCCAGAAGGTCACTGAGCAAATATTACAGGTGTGAGGGATCCATTTCTTGGAGGAAACAGTCAATAATGGTGCACTGAAAGCGACTTGCTAGATATATGTTTGATCCATCTCCCCATTTGCCATGTACTCCCTTCCCCAGAAACTAAGTCACTTGAACTGAGCTGAGGAAGTACAGTCACTCAGAAAGCAAGAGATATTATGAAAGACAAATCTCTTTCCTTCCCTGCTGCTTATTTCTCCTAAACTCATTAACCTTAACTGCTGGCCTGGGAACACAATATTGAACAAATTGCTCCAAGTAGCATTGCATTTTGCTTCCTCTGTCAATCTGGATTATAGTTCTGGCCACTGGAGTTCATGTTTCTAATTGAATTGATTAAAATTAATGCTGTGGAAAAAGTATTGGTATAAGCTATGGATTGGGGAGGAATTCTGTACAAAATTTCCTCTTCTCTATATAATTCTGTTTTTAAAGAGTACATTGTAAACTAACATCTGAAAATTTTACTGAAATCCAGTTTAATTATGCTTCTTATCCTTTCCATCTCCATTGTGATACATGTTGTCTCTGCCTTTATATGTGTTTACCATAGAAATGGAAATACCATGATGTCCTCTGACAGAAATGGTGGTTTGTATTGAAAGTTATAAAACTGTAATTGTTCTTAGTATTTTCCTTCCTAGTGACTACTGGTAACAATGGCAAAGAAAATTCTGTGTTTAGTCCTAAAGGGCTTCCCTAGAATGTATTTACAGGTCACAAAAATAAATATATACATGCTAAAGGTAATATTGTCAGGCTTGAGCATTTAAGAAATCAAACCAGTTCTCTGTAACAGAAAAAATGTTTAAGAAAAACATCAAATTTCTCAACATCTAAAAAGAAAGTTTTGAGTCATCAGACTAATACTATGTTTTATAAAAATCTTTGGTTTTCCCACATGTCCTATTAATAAATTCACAAGTTTTAGGAAGACTGCTCAGTTTATCTTCCTGAAAATGGTGGAAAAATTATGTTATTTTCTTTTCCCTCTCCATACAGATCTGTAACATCAGCTTAAAGGACTGATTACACTTCCGCAAAATAAAAGATCTCAGAATGGACAATGGATGATGAGTTACACTGAAGCCTGTTATATAGTTAGTTTCCTTTACCAAACAGTCATGTCTAAGTATCACAAAGACAATACCGTGGAATTATGCCAGAAATTAACACTAGACTCTCTATTATCTAATTCTTATTTAATATATTTTTTAAATATTATAAAAATGCACTTTATAGACAAACATGGTAATTAAAATAGTGAACATTTTTAAAGATTTTAAAGCACCTCTTTCCACAAATATCTTATATCTGATGCCATTTCAATGCTTCAGTCATTCAGAGCAGTGGTTATGCAACTTTATAGAATAATATTCAAAGTTTGTATATGGCATTACACTAAAATTTTTTTTTGTCAGGAAAAATTAGTTTTGTTATGTAAGTCCTATGACAACTAGTATACCTTGAAGGCCTAAGCTATGCTATCAATGTGCTGTGGAAGTTCTAATAAACTTTTAACTGTGTTTGAAAATATTATTTTAATATTGTTATTCAAGTCAAAATCACAGAAAGGGATCTGTTAGTTAACTAGTGCCTGTCTGAAGTGGCTTTCATTAACAGAAAAGGAGTCTTTTGTGTTGTGGTTGACTCCAGCCACCAACCACGCACCCAGCAGATGCTTGCTCACATACTTCTTCCCCCCTACTCTAGTGGGATGAGTGAGACAATTGGAATAAGAAAAGAAAAAAGTAACTTTTAGATAGTGTGTTAGGTTTGTATGTGTGGCGGGGTTTTGGTATCAGGAGAGGGATTACAGGGGTGCCCCATGTAAGAAGCTTCCCAAAGCCCCCCTGGCTCCAAGTCGGACTGTCCTCTGGCCAAGATCAAGCCAATTAACAATAGTGTCTGCACACCTGTGGTAACATCTTTAAGAAAGGGAAACTGGCAGGAAGAGTTGGAGTTGTGAGGAGAAGTTGTGAAGGACACACAATTTCAAACACTGAGGTCAGTGGAAGAAAGGAGGAGGAGGAGGAATGGGGGGAGTGTACCAGAGCAGAGACCCCCCTGCAGCCTGTGGTGAGAGGTCAGGCTGTGCCCCTGCGGCCCATGGGGGTCCACAGTGGAATAGATGTCCAACAGCAGCCCATGGAGGACCACACACTGGAGCAGATGGCTGTGCCTGAAGAAGGCCAGGACTCTGCGGGAAGCCCCCTCTGTTGCATTTCATCACTGGGAGGACTGCAACGCATGTAAGGGACCCACATTAGAGCAGTTCGGGAAGAGCTGCAGCATGTGGGAAAGACTCATGTCAGAGAAAGTTTGTGGAGAACTGTCTCCTGTGAGAGGGACCCCGCACTGGAGCAGAGGAAGAGTGGGAGAAGTCCTCCCTCTGAGGAGGAAGAAGCAGCAGAAACAACAGATGATGAACTGACCACAACGTCTATCCCCTGTCCTCCCATGCTGCTGGTGGGGGGAGGTAGAGAAACCAGAAGCAAAGCTGAACCCAGGAAGAAGAGAAGGGTGGGAGAAGATGTTTTTAAGATGTGGTTGTATTTCTCACTGTTTTACTCTGATTGGTAGATTCAGTGGTGGTGGTGGTAGTGGTGGTGTTTAAATTAATTTGCTGTTCTTCTTCTTCCCCAAAGGAATATGTCTTTTGCCCTGACCATAATGGGTGAGTCATCTCTCGCTATCCTTATCTCTATTCCTGAGCCTTTTGTTTTATTTTGTCCTTCTCTTTCTTGTGGGGAAGTAGTGATTGAGTGGCTCTGTGACGTTCAGTTGCCTTCTGGGCTCAAAACAGGACAGTGGAGACAAAGAAAGTGTGCAGGAATGTGGAGGGAAGCAATGCAAAGGCAATCACTTGTCACCTCCCACCAGCAGTCTCTGAGAAACAGCTAAGATAGAAAAACTACACCACCCCACCCCATCCCCCAGTTTTTATGCCTGACCATGACATTATATGGCATGGGATATCTCTTTGGTCATTTCAGGTCAACTCTCCCAGATGTTTCTCCTCCCAACTTCTTCCCCACCCATAGCTTACTCTCTCAGGGGGCAGAGTGAGAAACGGAGAGGGTCTTGGTGCTGATAAAAATATGGAATGCCCACAGCATTGGCGTGCTGTCAACACTGTTTTAGTCACAAATCTAAAACATAGCAACCTAGTGGCTGATATGAAGAACATTAAGCCCGTCCCAGCCAGACTCAGTACATGTATTTAAAGAAAATACTATAAAAAATATAAAGTACACTTCATTAATTTATTTGCAGTGTAAAGGAGATATGAATATGATTAAAAAATCACCTAAAGATTTCAACATTTTTTGAAGATTTTTGAGTCCATATGGAACTACCTCAATGCTAATTTAACTCTAATTTTAATAAGGAACCACCTTAACTGCTAATTTAACTCCAGTCTTCAGTACAGAGTACATAATGAGGATAAAGGGCTTAATTAAATTTCCCTCTACTGCTATGATTGTCTAGTCACCAGAATGATTCTCATGAGTTGTTCACAAATAGCATAGCATTGAGGAACTCCAAGGCGGCTCTATATATGTCAAGAGCAAAGGCTTACAAGATGAAACCCCAGGACCAGGCAGTCACCTTTTAAACTTATTTATAGTTGTATGGTCATAGGATTTAATATGTTATATAGAGAGATATTTAGTGAAATTTTGTCTGAAAGGAGATACTTTCTTTTCATAGCAGAAGCTTTAAGTAAGCAAAATAATGTTTTAGTTTTGCTCTCTGGAGATACTAAAAAGCATTTAGTTGCAATGGACTGAGCCCTGTAGAATTTCAGGTTTTAGTATAAAAGAGGTAAGTAGGTATATTTAAATGTGTAGTTGTGCATGAATAGGCATAAATATACATTTGCATTAAATTCTGGAACACAAACCAAATATATAATAACAACCATGTTTAATAGACCTTGTAATGAAGTACCAAAACAATTTCAAGTTTACAAAGTAAAATCTGGAATGAAAATTATCTTGAGTTGGAATCTTGTATTCTAAATTTTAATCTGAAAGAAATAGTGTGGAATTCTTGAGAGGTAGATCTCTTCATAACTAGAAACCAAAGACTGTTATCTAATTGCTATAAATGAAGGGTAGTCCCACAACAAAAGGTTGATGTAATCTTTTTGGAGGGTTTGAAAATACCGTTCAAGGTTAAGGATATTCAATTAACAAAAGCAAACATTATCTTGAATAATAAACAGAAAGTAAAAAAAAAAAAAAAAAAAAAAAAAGTAAAAGCCAGCAGTAAAATTTAGAATTCAAGATATTTTATTTTTAAGTTTGTTGGTTATTTTTAACATGCAATCCCTTTTTTATCCTTTTACTTCCAGATTTTTCTTCATGCATTTTGGAAAACCAAACATTAGTTTTCTAAAACAAAAGAAACTAAATTAAGAAATTTCATATTCTCTACACCCCCAGCTTCTTAAGAGTTAATCTTTGTGTGTAGTTTTTGTGTGTCTATTGCATGAGTCAGATAACTCCATGAGTTAATCCCTGGTTTCTGTTGGATTTCTATGGTTTTAACCCACTTTATATGGAAAGATACCCAATGCTCTTCCTTGAATGCAGTTACTATAAGAACTAAATTCTAGATTATTACTACAACCTACAAACATGTGACTTCCACATTATACTAGATATAAAGCCTGAAATGCTCAGGATTAATTAAAAAAAAAAAATCGGGAATTAATTCTGACACAGGATATTTTTCTCCATACTACCAACAAATAGTATTGGTGATCTTCTCAAGTAATAGATACTGGCCTTGAGCAGGATCCCAGCAGCAAAAAAGTCTTACCTTTTGTGGAATGGTATTTCGTGTAATAGTATTACCTTCTGTGTAATGGTATCCAACCTGAGCACCAGAGGATGTGACATTAACATGATCATTAATGAGATTCTATTTCAACCACTTGTGACACAGCTCTCAAATAGTGTAAATGAATCACAATTTTAAAAATGTAGATCTTGGCTGTGTAGTTGTTTAACTTTTTTATCAACTCATCAGCTGTTACACAATCACATGTCCAAAACCAAAGTGTATCATTTGTGGAACCGCAACAAAACAGGTACTATTATTTTCAGACCATTTAGCAACACCAAGTAAAATTTCATTGTCATTGATTAGTTCCAAAATGATGGGCCCAAAATGTTCCCAAGACAATTATGTAAAATACAGTTCCTAAAATATGGCTCTATAATCCATTTATCAAAGAAATCATGCTAGGATTACTTCTCTAATATTTCAACATAGCTCTTCAGCAAGAGACTCGTGTGCACTGCAGGCAGCTATTCTTGGAGCCATCCATCCAACAACTATCATCAAAAATAAAATTTTGACTCACTACAAATGCATTTAAAATTAATATTCCAAATCAAATTGTATTTTTTTTATTTCCAGCAATGATTCTTTGAATTCCCATACAGCATTAAATCAGACTGTTACAGCAGTTTCCAAGTTTTCATCTCCAAAATGTTAGTTTACACATTCTGTCAGCTTTGGCATCATCTCATAGTTGTTATAGATCTGAATTATAAAATCTTACTTTTTACTAAAAACCAGTTTCTTTTTCATGTCGGAACTAATTGAACCAAAGTGTAATAATAACTTTCTTTATCTGTAAAGTGAAATGCCAACACTGAAATAAATGATCTACCCAAGGTCTTATACTAAGTTAATGGAATAACAAATCCGAAATGAGCTAATGTCATATCTAGAAAAAAATCTAAGACAGCATCAGTCTGATGAGTTAATATGGTAATGTGACTGTATTGTCAACAAGTCTAGTCACATTACAGTTTAATTGTGCATTTCTACTTTTTCTTTTTTTTTTCATGGACATTCAGGTTGTTAAGAAGTGAATACTAATTTATTGAGCTATTGGAATAGGCTAACAATTGTGCAGGGAATCAAAAAGGATTGTCAGTCACTGTCCAGTGGCAATGGAACCCTGTGCTACAAGAATTCTTGCACTGGCATCTTCAGCCAGACTGGGAGAAACTCTTTAAGCCACTGTTCTACTCAGTGCTTATAATCCATGTGGCCACCTCAACACACGCATCACTTAATACATCTTAATCACCTGATACACCTTAATCACTTAATACATATTAACTACACACAAAACATCTCTTAAATATCTTAGCTACATACAAAAGACTATCTGGCATGGTCATTCCTGAAGAAATAGTTTCTACTAACTTTTAACCTATGTTTTAATTATGCACAGCTTGATCACTTCTGTAGCAAGTCTTCGGGACACTACTCCAAAGATGTTAATCAACACATTTAGGCATGAAAATTGCACTAGATACAGTAGCAACCACCTGGAGGGGGTGGGGAGGAGAAATTGTAGAACTGTCCAAAATTCCCCACCTGAAGTGTTTTTGTTTCATGTTAATAGTGAAGGACCACCATGTTTCAAGTTGGTCTTTTGTCTCACACCAGTCCATTACATCATCTATTCAGATGACTGGCTGGGGAGTTCCTGGTCCACACAAGGAATTAACGACTTAAATTCCTGTCAATAAACATACAAGCATAGTGCTGATATCCAGCTTCACCATAACTGTAACTGAAGAACAAACCTGATTTTCAGATTAATAACTCATGAATAACTTAAGTCCTATCACTCTTGCCACATCCACAACCACATCTCTAAGTACAGTGTTCTTTGAAGCTTACTACAGATCATTCACTGTGTCCACTGTCTTTTCATCTTATCTTGTACTCCATCGCAGGACAACACTACAATATCCTGCCTTTTAGATGTTGGGCAATAAAACTCTACTTCTCTCAGAATTTATTTGTGGAGTGCTTAATATAGCTATAAATGTCTGGGCTATCTCAATGATATTAAAATGATTTTATAGGATCCAAAATTAAGCACATCTGTAAATTGGCTTTAGGACTATTGCATAATGACTACCATTCATGGGATGATTGATGCTTTTTTCCACATACGTGGATAGATTATACCACATTATTTCTAAGAAAAGCACAAGATTACAGGAAGCACCTTAGTATTTTAGTTTGTAGATTAAAGTTGCATATAAACATAGTGGAAATGTATTTGCATGTAATAGACAAAGGTAATTTTAAGAACCTTTTTTCTCTGAAGATAGTAGATACTGTTAGTGCTATAATTTATTTTTTTTTTTAATGAAAGTGACAACAGCTTTTCAAGAGTAATAAAGAAACAAGACTATCAGTATCATAGAATATTAAAGACTTAAAAACTTTCAAAGATTAACCAGAGATGTGCCACTGATAGTGACTAAATTATTTAAATTTGAAAGTGTATTGTTTGATTTTTAATTTCATAATTAGGTATTAGAATTTATTTGAGTCCTTAAGTATGAACAAGACAATCTACTTTGGAAAATGTTGCCTACTATAACATTTGTGCTTACAACAGATGAATGTCTAATATTCCTTCTATTCAAGGTTTTTAAGAATGATCTGTTACCCACTAAGACAGAGCTGATGATCTGCTGATGATGCAGCTAAATCCATGAAGCGGTAAAGAAGCTGTATGACCTCTCAGAGCAGTGATCCACATTCACTGCAGCAACCATGCAGAACAGACTTTTTTTCTTTACTAGAGCTAGAGATACTTTTACTTTACTAAATCTAGAGAAAACACAGCCTCTCTGATTTGCAGAAATACACTTTAAATATTTCTTATTTGTTTACTCAGTGATCATGCTTGTCTTGCTGCACTATCTCATGTTAAATAATACTCATCTTTATAACATTCTCTCACCTTTCCATGAAATATAATCACATTTTCAAAGTATGGTGATTTTATCTTTTTTTGCCTTTTACCCCTTATTGTCACTTACACGATTTGAAGGAGAAGCACAGCACCTCCTTTGGTGATAAATGGCAGATAAAAAATTTCTGTCACAGACAGTGCTTAGACTTCAGGAAGTTGAATCTTAGTTGTGGAATGTTACCTTAAATGCAAAATGATAATAGAAGCCCTTCAGGACATAAACGGGTTTGTTTTGCTTTATGCTTGCCTGACAATAAATGACTATACAAAATGCAAGAATGTGGAGAAACAAGCACCTACATTTTGCTTCTTATAGCTTTGCCTCTACTACAAAAAGATGACTGATTTAAGGAAACAGATTCTTAGGAAACTGAGAATAATAGGTATATAATTTACAGCACACCACTCATCAGACAATGTAGGTATTGAAACTGATTATCACAAACTAGTATCTTCCCAGCATAAGTACACATTTTTATAATACAAAGAACTATAAAGAGAATAAGATTGTCATTGGCAACATCTTTACAAATGTTTTTGACATTTATTGTCAATTGAAAATTTATGTCAAAGAAAATAGAGAACAGCAGAAAAGTGAAACAAAAAATTCAGTAGTTATTACTGTTTTCAACAATTCATGGTTCATTCTTTTTCTATCTGTGATTCAAGAAAGGTATCAACTATATGTCTGTGTCTAACAGAAGAGTCAGCTTATTCCACATCTGTCTTCAAATGATCCCCCAGCTTTTGAGCCTCTTTAACCTATTGCCCTTTGAGCTCAACATTCCCCTACCTTTTATCTTCCCCTTCTTGTATATTCTTCTGCAAAGTCGAGAAAAGAATACCTCTAAAGATATATGGGTTATCTGATGATAAGATCTACAAGTATAACAATATATATTTAATCTTTGCCCACAAAATCCTGCATCTCCATAGTGCATTTTCACATCTAGTAATTAGAATCACCATTTTTACCTTACAATAGAGGAAATAAGGGCTACTTATTCAAGGGCAAATACATGGAAAACACAATGTGCCTCAGGTTTATAGAATATGCTGTAGACTATACTGTTGTTAACAGCAAGACATCAAATACACATCGCACATGAAGTATATTCAATCTGTTTCAAATATTCTTTGCATGTATTGCAACCCCTAAATAGACCCTAAGTAAGAAAATATTGATTTGATCATAGGATTTGCTTCTAGGTCAATGGCAAGATCAATAATAAAATAAATATGCTGGTCCATTGACTGCTAGTCTGAAACAGTAAATTAAAATAAAAATCTTTGCTCTTGAAACTACACATGCTCTTCTTTCCTTATCATAAAAGAAATCGAGACAAATGACTGTTGCTTTGTTATTTAAATAAATCTATACTACATATAAATGTGTGACTTGAAAATAAGTTAGACACATTTCTGTGGGAAATAATTTTGCCCAGTTCAGTACACATGGAATCAGAAAATATACAGACAATCCTGTCACTTTTTATCCATCCTTATAACTTAGATTATATTTTATATTACAAAAGTAAAATAAAATCTAGTAATATAAAATCTTTCAAGATGGGAGAGTAATATACACAGCATAAGGCTATGGTTGCCTACATAGTATTAATCTAGTTTGAAGAAAATAATTTGAAATATGTATGTCAGAAGAGATTACTATAAAGCCTCAGTCTCTGGAAATAGTATCAGTTTATGGAAGAACAATATACAGGACAAATATCATTAATTTTGAACTATTCAAACTTTCTTAATGAAATGTGTGTTCTAAGATAAGCTTGCATTAATTAATTTTTATTGTAAATAAATATTTAGGCTTTGTTTTCTCATACACCTGAAAATCTACACTCTTACATTCAGATATATGACATTTGAAGGAAAAAAATTTTTACAACATTGAACAAGTGTTGTAGGAGTTGTACCAGACAAAGATATTTCATCAACAACTGTAAACCATTTACTTTTTAATATAGTCCTAGGTACTATCTAATATATTTTCAGTTTAAAAACAATAAAAAATAAAACAAAAAATAAAGTTTATTTTTAGATTGCCCCTATGAAAGCCTCATGGGTACAGGCATTAGAAATTTAGAAAATTGCCCATCCATTCCACATTCTGTTCTTTTACTAACCTTCATGATTTTTTATTGTTACCCATCAATTCTGAGTGTCCTCCTAGTAAGAAAAACCCTTATGCAAAATCTGTAGAAGATTTCTCATCCATCTCCCACAACACAATCTATTTTTTCACATATCACATAAAACAGAACTTTAACTCCAGCTCTGGTGAGTAATGAGGAATATTTGATAATATTACTGAGGGGGAAAAAAAAAAAAAAAAAGGTCTATTCATCTGTTCTATAGTGAGCAGTCTCACATGATGGATTGCATGTTATCTTAAATTTGAATTACAGTAGCAGTAAAGATCAAGAGTAGAGAATCAGTATGGAAACATGAAATTGATGAGATGATACAGAGTCCCCTGGTGTCTGTAACAATGTATAAGAAACTTTTTTTTCATTCTATTCAGAAAATATGTTAAGGAAACAAGTCATCTCATATATTTCTCCTCTGCTTAGTCAGAATACAGTTGATCAGACTCAATTTATGAAAAGCATAGAAGAGAAACACAATACTCAGATAAAGCATAGAAACTCAAAATAAAGATTTTAAATTTGAGATCTTAAGTTCAGCTTTTAGCTGTCAGGGCCATGCAGACACCACCAGGCATGGCTGTCCCTGCCCAGCCCTCCCAAGCCTCCCCGCAACCTGTCCATGGTCCAGGACTCCATTTTAGTCCCCTGGGGCCATCAGCCCCTGCCCCAGGCAGGTCACAGCAGGGCTGGTATCCATCTCCCCGCAGCCCTGCTCCGCCTGACTGTGGGCCCCACCGAGCCAGGTCCACCTGCAGTCCTACATCCCAGCCCAGCCTCAGTCCATCCCCATCCCCAAGGATGTGCCTGATTTCTGGGACTGGGCCTCTCAGATTCTCCTCTCTCCTGGGGCAGTGGGACAGGCCCAAGCTGCCAGGTCCTGCCCTGACAAATTCCCCAAGAAGTCCACAGGGAGCTGTCAGCTGTGTGGAACCCAGACATCAGCTCTGGACTTGCTAAATTCAGTCCATACAAAAGTTCCTTAGTTTATGGTTTTCATTAGCCGTGTGGGATCTGTTGGATATGATATGCAAGAAAATATCACAGTCAAGGAGAGAGAAAAACTTATTTATCATATTATTAAGAAACTCAGCATATAGTAAAATGAACTTTACTAGCCAAAACTACACAGTTTATACATGGGTTAATTTAGAAGTGTCACGTTAAATTAACTAATCAGAATCTAGTAACACTGACAAACAACTGGACAAGCACTACAGCTTCTCCCGATGTGCTCAGTTCTGCATGCACATAGGTGTGCTGAGTGCAAGTATGAAAAAACTTCATGAGAAAACTTCTTTCACACTTGGATTGTTTACTTATGCTATTTAAACAAATGCTTATATCTTCCTTGTCCTACCAGTTTTCAAATTTTTGCTGACAGTCTCAGACCTTACCTTGTCTAAATATGCAGGTCCTTCCGCTTTAAAGCAGACTGTCAGAAACAAACCCTGTCAAGGGAGTTGCCATATGCACTGGACTATAGGCTGTGGGGATTCTGCCTTCCCAGGCCCCTGGAGCTGAAACTTGTACAGTGTCAGGCCCCGGAGGTTTCTCCCATTTCAGTGCAAAGGATGGGTCTGCTGCTGTTCCTGTTGGCAGGCCTGGGCAGTAGCAAGACTGAACATGTACTCCAGGGATGCAGCTGGAGAGGTGCATGCATGCATATCCATGCACACACACTCCCCACCAGTGTGTCTGGCCACAAAAACTAACACAGACAGCAAACAGTGTTGTCATGGCACCAACATAAACACCTACAGCTCTCACGTACATGAACACAGCCAGACAGTGCTGTAGTTTCCTCTGCTAACCAAGTTTGGAGATCACTTGTGAAAATACATATACACACAGAAGATTGAAACTCCCTATTTGAAAATACACTCTGATCTCTACAGATGCAGGCACTCCTGACCTACAGACTCCCTGTGATATGTGTCCCATTTTCCAGATGCTAACATCTACATACACACAGACACAGAGAACCAACAGTGAAACTGCACAGTAAATAGTAAAAAACATGATTTAATAAGACAGACCGCAGTGATCAGGTGCAAGACTCAGTCAGACAGGTGTACTGCTCAGCAGCTTGTTTACATACAATTAACTTCTTCTATACCCTCTCCTCTCCATTTTCCATGGGTATCCACTTGGATCCCTTCCTTTCTCTAGCCTTTTACCAATATCCCATTTTCCAATTTGTCCCAGTGTGCTGGTTTTGGCTGGGATAGAGTTAATTTTCTTCCTAGCAGCTGATACAGTGCTCTGTTTCAGATTTAGTATGAGAGTAATGTTGATAACACACCAGCATTTTAGTTGTTGCTAAGTAACGCTTATTCTAAGACAAGGACTTTTCAGTTTCACATGCTCTCCTGGGGAGAAGATGCACAAGAAGCTGGGAGGGATGATGGCCAAGACAGGGATATTCCATACCATAGGACATCATGCTCAGTGTATAAACTGCAGGGAGTTGGATGGGAAGGGGCTAATTTCTGCTCAGGGACTGGCTGAGCATTCGTCAAGGGTGGTAAGCAATTACACTGTGCATCACTTGTCCTTTCTTGGGTTTAATTTATCTTTTTTGTTATGTTCCTTTTTTTACTGTTGCATTTAAGGTTGTGAGAGACGAACAAACAGGCCTGAGAGAAATATGGACTGAGAAAAACAGCCTGAGAAAGATAAAAGTTAGCAGGGGAACTGGAGGCCCTCTGATCTAAGGATTGTCTCAAACACTCACAAGAAAAAACTATAGTCATGAGGTGGATGGTGTGGAGGTCGAAGCTGATTAGGCTGCCCGAATAACACAGGATGCAGCTGGAAGGAGAAGCCCTGTGGAGACAGAATGGTTCTACTCTGGTGCACCTGGCCAGATTTCAAGGGCCATCTGTTCGGTGAATGACCTTTTCTTCATTATCCACAAAATTAATATTAAAGTTAACACCCCTCAATATGGTAACAAAGACTAACAAGATCATGCTAATTACATCATCCCATTAAACACCTTACCCCTCCTTGTACATGGGATATGTAGGTATGTGGATCGACCTAGGGGATGGACTCAAGGAAAGTGGGTATATATCAAGGTGGGGGAAAGGTGGGAGTGGACCCGGAGGAGTGCGGTGAAGCAAAGAAGACAGATGCCTCCTGGAACCCTCGCTGGCGGGATTGACACAGAAACCCAGAACAGTGATCTCTATTCCCCTATTCCCTCTATCTCTCTCCTTTCCTTTGTCCCCTTTTCCCCTACCATTAAGAAATGCCAGGCATACTGTATTGCTTGACACAACTTCTTATGTACTTAGCTAATTATTGTGTGTCCAATTAGTACATTGTGGGTAGTTAATAAATGTTTGGACTTTGAGACTTGTCTCACCATTGTCCACTCCATTGGGGATTTGCAAATCTAGGTCACTTGTCTCCCTCATCTGAGCAGGACGTGACAAAGGTAATGAATTAATTTGGTAAGAGATTAATTCCCTTGTGTTCTAGCCGGTCCTTAGAGATTAGAGGGGCTAGGAGAGGCTGGACTTATCTCTTAATAGATATGCCAATTATGGCCATAACTATAGGCCTGACACCAGATGCACGAACAGCCCATGTGCTGTAGGTCCGGTTGCATTCAAGAGAAGCAGTCAGGTTCACGAATAGTACAGTTTATTCTTATGCAACATTTACAGATTCTTTAAGATTGTCTACAATAAATGCACAAACTGCAGGTTGGCCATATAGCACTACACACAAAAAGAATGACTGCGATCACAGGCACTTAATTCCTGGGTAATCACTTGGCAATACAAACTCAGAGTAGTATTAATCTAAGTACGTATGTGTGTGAGTTGGTGGGACTGTGGTCAAGCCATTGTTTCTTGAGTAACGACCAGCACTTTCCTTGGTGCAAATAGGGTCCTGTTTTTGTGAGAAAAAAGGAAGAATGAGAGATAACGTCTTCAGAGTACTTCAAATCAGTCCTTGAGAGAAGGGGAAGAGCAGGAGATAAATCTGCATAGTCATGTCCAATGTTCCTTGAGAAAAGTGGAAGAACGGGACCTCAGGGCCTCCACCTCACTTCGCATTTCTTCTTGGTGCCACGGCAACACAAATCACTGGATCTCCATCCCACCCTGTGTTTGTTCTGGGCACCATGTGTTAAGGAAATGTGTGTTTTGCAGATTTTTCACTGTTTTGCTTTTCCAACACTTCCAACAGTTACTATTACTATTACTATTATTATTTTATTTTATTTCAATTATTCAACTGTTCTTATCTCAACCTACAAGTTTTACTTTTTTTCCAATTCTGCTCCCCATCCCACCAGGGTGGGGAGAAGTGAGCAAGCAGCTACATGGTGCTTAGTTTCTGGCTGAGGTTAAACCATGACACCCAGTTTAACTCAATCTGTATCCAAATTTGATATTTCTGATAGCCTTTCTGTGCCTAAGCTTTACAGGAAGCCTTCATTATACAGCAGCAGTCAGGACTCCAGCCAGTTTCAACATTGCATGTTGTAGCTAAAAGAGAAAATAAAAGTACTTGTTGTACTTTGAAAATATTCTTTCCAGCTTCACTGGTGAATCTTTGAACCTCCACAAATCATCCAGCTTTCATCCAGTTTTCCTTTGACTTTTCTGGAAAGACTATATTTCCTTCTACTTTGTTAAACTTCACTTTACTAAATCAGAAGTTGCAACTTTTAGCAGGAAAGTGTACATTAGTAGCAAAACTGCACTCGTCAAGTGTCTGACAGGTTGCCCGGAAAACTCATTTTTGTGAACAGGATCTATATTCTTAATGCTGTTATCTGGCAGTCTCCCAGGTAGAAATTATGAGTCATTTCCAAGGCTCTGGGTCAGAATAGTGCTCACTTTTTGTTCTGTTTTTTACAACTAATTTTAAAAGTGTTTTAGAACACCAGAGATGTTCATAGATGTCAGGGTAACTATAATATACATGCTGCCACAAGCTGCAGAGACAATAGTTCTTACTAATATAACCTAGATTTTGGTTTTGAAGGTAAAAATCAAACCTAGGCTTGTCCATGGGAAAATCCACTTGCCTGTAGAAAAATCTTTGCACTGCAGAAATGTCAGTAACAGATAATAAGCTCAAAACAGCAGTAAAGGTTAACATCCATGTCAGGGTCTGAAGTACACAACATAGATCTTAATAGCCCTTTCCAGCTTTGACTGAGTACCCACACACTCAGTCTACCCATGAGCCTAAGATATCCATAAAGCCTGGTGAGATTTATTGTAGACCTGCCTGTCTCCAGCTTTGTCTCCTGGATAAATCCTTCAGATTTACACAGCAGTTAGCTTGTTTCCAATCACTGATGCCTAGATGGACCCCTTGGATGGACTTCTCAGACTGCCATTTAGTAGCCCCATGCTACTGAGAGGAACTGATCCCAGCCTTGGCTCAGTTCTCACCAAAAATGCCAGGGACTGTTTGTAGGCTTCATTACTGGCTTTGGTACTGTCTGGTACACTCAGGCTCTGCAAGACACCACTCATCAGTGAGTACAGCCACCCCTGGGGTCTCCTCTGTGCTTGGTCCAGTCCTGAGGGAGTCATCAACCCTGTCTGTGTCCTGGAAGTTAGTTCAGGTCTCTGAGCCAAACACCAAGGAGACTTGGCCACAGCAGTGCATAGCCTTGCCCTCATGGCTTCTCCTAAGTGAACAGCCTGGTCCTGAGCTCTGATCTCTCCATAGAACCAAGCCACTAACCAGTCTCAGGCACCTGAGTGAGTCCTCTCTCCCCTCAAAGGTCCTTAGGGACAGCTTGAACATCATCACCTCCTCCCCCAGGGCACATGAGGAACAGCCTGGACACCCTGCCTAGCTCTGAATGCCATATGTTGTCCCTGCCATGGTCATGACACAGCTTCAAGTCCCCAGTGTCATGTCCCTGTCCCAACTTCAAGATTCTGCCCTGTCTCCGTATCAACTCCAAGTTCCTTGTCCCGCTCCCAACTGCCTTTTGCCATGGCCCTGATGTGACATCATGACCTTGCTGTGATCCTGACCTGGCTCTGAGCACCACTCTGAGTCATGTAACTTTCCCACTTCCCTGCTCTGCCTCTGCATCCCATGAATGTTCCATAGCAACCAGATCGCTGTACAACACATGTCTTCTGACCCTGGATCCCTGTAAGATGGGAGAACAACACTTGCTCAGGGGAAGGAGGGATTCTGTTAGGACCCTGAGGGCACTAAAAGCAGTCACTGCCCCTGCTCAGCCTCTTCTGGGGCCTTCTTTCACCCCTGCCCATGGCCCAGGACACCATTTCAGCTCAGGTGTGTTCATCGAGTCCTTACCTGAGCAATGTTGTAGGTGTTCATTTCTCCAACCCTGTCACCTGGATGGACAATTTGGACACTCACTATAGCCTATCTCTGGCCTAGCATCCCAGAGGCTAGCCTAGCACCCCAGATGCTAGATCTACAGACTGTGACCCTATGCTATAGACAGCTAATTTCTTATATGGATCCATTTGATATAGGGATCTGTATTGTAGCTTGTCTCCAACCCTGTCTCCTGAATAGACTTGTGTAATATTTTGTCTCCAACCTTTCTCTGGTGCCACCTTCTGCTGCTCTTGGCTGGACACTCCACATGGACCTGGACCTGATCCACCGGTGACATGCTGTGTCTGGGGTTGTTTAGCTTTTGGTTTAAAATATATTAATTTACATTAGCAAGCAGGACTGAGGCTTAATGAAGACTACATAGGAAATTGTCTGGTATGCAGGCATTCATGGTATCTGAGTTGAAATCTCTAACCTGTCGTAATTTCTTTTCCACAGGTTAATTTAAGTGCAAAACATTAAAGACAGGCTTTTTATTTAAAACAAAACAAAACAAAACAAACAAACACAAAACCAAACAACAACCTAAAAAAACAGAAAAAAACCCATGCAAAATGAGTCATGAAATTTGATACAACCATTTTTTGACTTGTTGTACACTGGTCATGTCTTTTAATAGTTTTTTTTTTTTTTAAGTACTTTCTATCATCTTACATAAATAAAACCCAGACATCATAACTGCCCTTGAAGATAGTAAGACCCATCCTTTCTACCCTCCATCTCCTCCTGAAGGAGACAAGGTACAACAGAGGGAAGATGCTACTCACAGCTTGTCCAAATACAAAGTTAGGATGTTTCTGAAGTATTTTTACCAGAACTGTGTAATATATCATGTGTTCCATGTTGCTGGGAGAATTTACCAAGAATCAGGTTGCAATTAAGGATACTTGTAGTACAGGAATATTAGTTTCTACAGGTAATATTGACTTAGACATTTTGCACTTCATGTATGTGTTTTCTAAAATGTAAGAAAGAAAAGTTTAAAAGCATCAGTAAAAGAAAAATGTTCCCATATTTTGACTTGTTTAGTATGCATGACAATACATATTCTTTCATGATTTAATAGATAATTTATTTATCTATGGATATGTCCATATATATGTTGTTTAGAACTTTAAGGCATATGCTATAGGAAGCATTTGCTACAACTGCAGTATGAAAACATCGAAGACTTTTCCTGTCTGTAATTGCACAATGTTCATGATCTAATGAGGTACTCACTCACTCTGCATAGATGAACTTTTCTGCCACTCTGATTCTTTATTGTAAGAAATATAATTGGCTATTCAGACTTCCTGAAAGTAGGTGAAACACCACAGACTTCAATCAGTTCATCCGACAGACTCAAATACAGATGGGGCTATAGGAAATGAAAGACAGGAGAGCAGTATTATCTATATTGCAACCTTTTCGTTCAGTTTTCAGTCTGACCGCAGCTTACACTCTGCAGTCAATGGAAAGATTAGTTCTAAAGCACAGCATCACTTATTGAAGGTTATGATCATATTCTTTACAAGAATCATCTAAAAAAATAAAAGGGAAGATTGCTTCTGAGTTGAATTTGAAGTTCTTTGTCTGTATTCAGGGATACCTACTACCATCTAAACGAGCTCCTATGATATAAGAGTTAAAGTTATATTGTAATATAAAATAGGACACACGTTGTCACTGCACACATGAGATTTCATTAAAATCATTGACCTCTGCAATTTCTATTCTAAACTACTGGAAGCCATTGTTATTTATGCAAGTGCTTTTGATTTTTAAATCTCATGCTACAGTTGCTACTACAGGAAACCAGATAACTTCATTACATTATGCTGGTTTTACTTTTAAAGCAAGAATAGCATATTTCATTGAAAATGGAGACAATCTATAATGAAGACAATACGTGAGATCATTACATTTTTTTTTAATTCAGTTTGACTGTAAAGGAAGCAGTTGACTTGCATTTTATCTGGCACTGAGGACTAAACAATTCATTTGTATTTTCTGCAAAATGTGCATAGATAAAGTCCAGCTGGTTGAAGATCAATCCTGAGAGAAATAAAATAATGTTGATATGATGACAAAGCTAGTAAAAAAATGTAATCATTCAGATGCTCTCTGCAAAGAAGCTGTAGCATTTGGACAGCTGGAAAATGTTTAGATGACCAATTGATTAGTGTTGCTTATTTCAATGACAAATTAAAGACACAAGGTGCATGTTCTGAGTAATGCATAAATATATGATGGGAGATGGAATGAAACAGGATGGAAAAAGTAAACCAAATGAATCAGAAGCTCAATCCTTTGCCCCAAATATATCAATATATTGGCCTTATTTCAAAAAACCAAGGAAATATTAGAGAGTTAAATCCGTATGGGACAACACTGTGTTATGTGCAATGTCCTAAATTTGTGTCAAGACTTTCAGATGTTTTTCAGTGTCTTTCTTGACTACTTTACAATTTCTCTTTCAGAAAAAGTTTAAAATTACAGCAGAAAAAACTTTATTATCACTGGTCGACTGAGATGCAGTAATTTCTTCTGTTTAGAAAAGACTGTAAAGAATTTAAAACTTCTTTTACACAAAATAATTGAAAAAATAGAAAAGATTGTTTAATGTGGTTCCTGAATGGTATCTCATTAAAGCTCTTGTTCCAAGGCAAGAAGAACTACTCATCTTTATTTTTAAAGGACTCTGTGCAATATAAAATGTAATAAAACCATACGAACTGATACAATATTAATCTGTTTTCTAAAATATTCCTCATTGTTCCTCCCCATACAAAGCATTGATTTTTAATCAGATTAGCTATAATAACTGTTCCACTCTTGTACTCTGTTTTGCTACACAGCTCACAGTAGACACTCATGATGATCTAATGAAGCTGGTGACATAAATTCAACATAAATTATTTTGATTTAATCTTTTGAGATCTAGGGTTATAATATAGACACAATGAAACAGCATGGAATTTATACAGCATTTCTGCAACACCATAGATGTTTTCCTGTAATCCCTTACAGTTGTGAAAACAAGATGAACTTTATTTTGTTTTTCTTATTCACTTGAATTTTAGACAGGATGAATATTATTTAATACATATCAAAAGCTTTTAAGAGGTTAAATATTTACACCTTCTCATCAAAATTATATATCACAAGAATGGAGATATAATGTAAGATTTTACTGAAAAAAGTATTGTGCTCCTATATTAAAAAACCAACCTATAGTCATCATTTACTGTCTCTTCTAAGGGATATATATCTATTTTTCTCCAATGAGTTTCACAGGAGTGTTATAATTTTTGTTTATTATTTGTCATATTGAAAGAATGTTTTAAATTTTCTTAAAGGTTTACTGCGCTTGTTGAGTGGTGAGCTTGCCCAAGAACTGCTCTTTCAGACATCCAATCATATTATAAAATAAATTTACAATTCCATTTATATCCACAGATTTCCAGATGCAAAATAAGTTTAAGCAACATTTCAGACTAAATATTTCTTATTTCACTGAGAATTCCAGCAGAGTAAGAGGAAATATTTGTATAAGTTGAATATTACTTTTCTTCAGTAGATGGACTAAAACTTACCAGAAAGCATGATAATCTTATATATCTGTTAAAAACAAAACAAAACAAAACAAAAACCAAAAAAACAAAAATCTGAAAACTGAACTCTATTGTAAATATTTACATTTTGGATTTATTTTAAGCATTTTTTTTTTAAAATGTTGAAGAATTTAATGTCAAGCATAACTTTACTAGCCAGATCAGTATCTGTTTATGTAAAACACATTATTTTACCGCATGCCAACTTTTTTGCCAACTATTTCATTCTGTATTATTAATATTTCTTCATAAATTTTGTGGTTTTTTTCTCCAAATGAGCCAGTTTCTGATAAAAATTTTGTAAGTGTGAGTTAGTGTCTACCACCAATTTTACCAATGTAATGCCACTGTAAGTGGATGACTATTGTTCATTTCATAGATCTGTATCCTCAAGATCAGTTGAACAAAACCCCCAAGTTCCTAATAATTTTTTTTTATTTCTCTTTGATTTTGTTTGTTACTCTCATTATGTGAGAAATATTCCATGTCCTTGGGAACAGTTGCTTCACCTTTCGTATGACTCAGCTAGTACTTCTTACTGCTGAAGTAATAAATATATCATGTACTCCTTAGAATCATTTGTGAAAATTCAGTTTCAACATTAGTTCCCTGTTCTAACCAGAAGTTGTTCTCTATTGGAGAAAGACATCCTATTATTCAGAGCATTAATGTTATTTGCAAGTATAACACTATTAGAACTTTTGCCCAGATACTAGATAGTTACACAGCAGTAAAGTGTGTTATATATATGTAAAATAAGAATGTATAGTATCCATTATATTAACATGTCATCTATGTTTTACTTTTTAATTAATTATACTACTGTATAGTCTGGTATAGAATATGTAATCAGAATCCACTTTAATTCATATATTTAATCAAATAACATTAATAAAATATCTTTAAAATTGTTTTTCACATTCAAGGCACAAATGCACCACCACTGTAATTTTTAAAGTATCTTTTGCCTAAGTTTCCTACATACAGATATATTTACTTCAGATTATTCTATTTTAACATTTTGATGATTAGTAGAGGATAATTAGTTAGGTTAACTAACACCTCCTTAGTATTTTATGTCCATTACAGAATTGTCTTTCATTTAGAATAGATTTATGCCCAGTGCCATTGGCGAGATAATTCCTTCCTTAGGGATAAATATTTAACTATTTCTGAGATAAATTTTGAGGCAAGTTATTCTGCTGAAAGAAATGTAAACTTTGTCAGAATGGGCTGTAAGAGAATGGTTTGTATTCATACATTTGTCATGAAATAAGAAATAATTTGAACTTTATTAAGAGTTCAAATAGTTTCAAAGCAGTAGATGCAACAGATATGTCATAGAGTACTACATCAACTTGAAAACCAGCCAAGGCCAATATTTATTTTTTTCAATATAGTGGCATGATGCTAAAGAACACTGACAGAATACTTTGATGAGGTATGTCTGTAAGGGTTTCCTGGACTTTCATGTAATTGTCATAATACTATTACTATTTTTTGCAACTACTATAGCTAGTATATAACTCTTTTTGATCTGACAGGAAAGAATATCATAGTAACTTGATCACTTCCAGATTTTTAGGCTTTGTTTTTGAGGAAACTGACTATGCAAACTGCATTCTTGAGATTAACAGCTCCATTCTTCGAGTCATCCACAACTGTTATGGAGAGGTAACACTTAACCTTGTGCTTCCCCCCTTTACTCTCATTGCTCTTAATTAATTATTTCTAATGATTCTCGAACTGCTGGAAACAGAAGAAAATTGCCTATCACTGTAATTCACTCCCCGGGTCATGAGGCAGCCAAATTTCTTGAGAAACTGAAATTCTGCAAGTTCTTAAACAAAATCACACATCTTTAAAGGTATTCTGACAGTAATTCTTGTTTTTATTCAGATCAAGCGCATACTTAAAGTGTTAGTTTAATTTTAGTAAAACCTGAACACTTTATACATTGAGATTGTGCAGTGGCAGTGGTAACCTAACAAAGGTTAATTTTTTGTTTGTTTGTTTTTCCCCAGAGTACATGACATTATCATTTAGTTCCCAGGGAAGCAGTGCTATATTAATATGATATGAAAAATGTTATGTGATCTTTGGAAGCCACTACTAATTTGTGATTCAAGACTGGATATAATATTCAGATTATTTACAATAAATAATATTTTTTTATTTAATGTCAAATATGAGAACACAATGCTAAAACAGGTTCTTCTGTCAGCACAATGTCACCCTTCTGCTGCACAAATGCTGAAGCAGAAAAGGCACATTTATTTCCAAAACAGGAGACATTGGTCTTGTAACTAAAACAAATAGGCATTCAACAACTGTCTTTTGCAAAGAAGCTACCTTATTTGCTTCTCTCTTCTCTTTATTGAACTCTTAGGTTTTACTTGCGGTGCACTGTAATGAACTTGTGTTTCATCTTCTTATGACTGTTTCTGTTTAAATAACTGTGGGGTTTTTGGGTTTGTTTTCTGTGGGGTTTTTTGTTTTTTTAATTTTACTAGTTAAAATAATGATGTACTGTATACATTTACAGAGGAATGCAAGAATCCAGAACAGATCTGACAGGGAAAATATAGCATGTCATTCTATGAGTGATATTTCCAATTACTTCAGGTAGCGTTACAATGTTCATTAGAAACTTGGCTGAATTGAAATACTGGATACAAACCTTCACAAATTTTGAATTAATTTACTAGTGTCTTGTCAATTTATACTTTGAAGTAGTGAAGTTCAATATTTTGAAAAAAATCAAAACCCATTTGATTTACAATGAAAAATAGAAGTTTATAATTTGCAGCACTGTCTACTGCAAACCTGAGGTAAAAAGTCTTGAAAATTATGCAGTTGAACCACAGATAAGACTCTGTAGACATCCCACAGTATATTACAATCTCTTATGAGCAACAGAGATCTAGCAGTGAGCACAACATTCAGTCTTCAAACATATGCATACCATATGTATACCAACAGCAAGGAAGAAGATCCCAAAATCAGCATGGAATGAAAATGTAGGTCTGTGTGCTGTCCAAGTAGCCTTAATCATAGGTAATGCTGATTGACGCAGGTGAGATGACAAGATAAAACAAGTATATTATTTTAACCTGTATGTCTCGAGAAATCTCTATCATGGCCATGTATTGTGCCCTAGAGATTTTCCTCAAGACAATCATCCTATTTTTTATTTTCTTTTCAGTCAGAAAACAGCAAACACATCTTACCAATAATGCAGAGAAAACAAACAAAATCCCAGAAGTATCATCACTTTTCTGATTTTAGCATCAATTTCATGTTTTTTTCCTAAGCCCAAGCCCAGTACAAACAGAATACTGTATCTGCAAAATACAAGCACTGCCAATTTGCAAGCTGTAAAAGAGGAATAAGTTTCTATATTCCAAATCAACAGCAGCTTGCTATACTTTTACAATGTTGTGTTTTCTTTTGTTTGCATTGGCTTGCTACTCCAGTTACACAGGTACGTTTGAGCATTATGATGTTGAAAAAAGAGTGGAATTAAATATATGTTAAATAAAATAATAGTCTATTTCACTTAATCATTTTTTTTAATGATTGCTGATAAAAAGTGAGGAAAAAAAAAAAAAGCAAGCTATTTTGCTCCCAGTGAGAAAATTATTTTAGAGGACATTAAAAATCAAACTCATAATTGATGAAAAAAGCAGTCAAATCATTCACAATCCTCCAATGGGTTTAGCAGTTTTCTTATGAATATGTAAAGCTAGACTAATGATATTGTACTTAAAATAATCATATAGAGAGAAATCTAACAAGTCTTTTGATTTTGGTTATGTTTTATTCCTAAACATCAAAGAAAATCAGATCAAAATGCAATAGTGGTAAATAATTTTAACAGTTCTCCTTGAAAATATAAGATTCCAAAGAATGTTAAGAACACATAAGTAGTGCTAATATCAAGAGAGCAGGGGACAGACTAACCCAGGAAATTGCTGTAATAACCATTCCAGATAAACGTCTGTAACCTCAGCTGCATACAGAGCTTGAGGCAAACCTTGGAACAGAAGTTCAGACACCAGTAAATTCACATGGCAAAACAGGTATGATGCAGATGTGACAGGATTTATTGTCTTAAAATTCTATTTAGGCCTGTTATATATAGGCATTAGGTTGTTGCAAGCATGCCAAGATGTAGAGATGCATGTGTCATTATTTATCAACAGTTTAAAGAAAGGCTTGAAGATATTATATATGACAAAATATCCAAAATATTTAGAAATAAACCAGAATAAATCAAAATGGCAACTTTTCTAAGGAGGAGCACTTCTCAGTATATCTTTTGTAGGATCTAAAGTCTATCTAACTTCCAGATAATGTGTTAAGAAGGCTTTTATTCAGTTAGAAAATATATGGGTTTAAAACAGGGTTAACTATAGTTTCTAATTCATCTAGTAGCAGAGTCAATTCAAAGAGAATGATACCTTGGAATACTTTCTGTAAATCAGAAGGGAACTATTTTAACTGGATTAACAAAATGGTTAAGAATCTACTTGATGCTGCTACCTGGTATCAGGAAACACATAAGCTTTTTGCTCCCCCTCAGCTTGAAGAAGAGATTATTCCTATGAATCATTCTTTCTAGGTACACAGAATGCATAGACTTCCACTATTATCGGTGTGTCCTGAATTTCCATTTCAGGATTATTGCAGTTAGGTTTGCATATCATCACCTTCCTTTAGTTACTGTTGATTAAGGGATGTCTCTCTTGTACCCAAAGATGAAATAATTTCATTCCATTGTCTTGGAATTAAATTAATTTTGTTTTAATTTAATGTTGAATTAACTTCTGCTATTTGTGCTTTATGTTTTGTGTAAATGGATAAAATAATGCCTCTCATCAGAGAAACATATACAGCAAAATCTTGTTCAAGATGAAGACATCTAAATGGAGGCATCTAGCTGAAAGTATCTTTATATCAGCTAGATTTCTGAATTCCAATTTTACTTAGTGGAAACCTAATCAATGCAGCCAATGGAATCCAGAGTGAATTGTAGCTGAGAATATGTTAAAATAGGATTATTACATAGTTATTTTGTGTGATTTAGGATAATCTAGGGAACCTAAGGTATCTGTATAGGGTTGATGAATACAAATTAGTATTTGCAGTAAATACAAAAGAATGGAGGCTCTAGATGACACTAAATGAGTAACAGGATTTTTCTCTCAGTGGCTACTTTAGAGGGTTCTGACTCAGCATGAGTTTAACATTCATGAAACCAAACTAATATGAAGCATTTTCAGCACAGCCTTAGAATCCAAATTTTTTATCTTTTCTGCCTTTACAGGTCTTGAGGAGTCTCTGACATTATCACTAAAAAGAGTCAAAATATTTAATCTAAAAAAATTAATAATAAAATAAAAATTAAATAAAAAAAACCCAGAAACTTGATCTTATTAATAAAAGCTATATGACAGCTATAGCTGTGACCTATATGTTCTTCTTAATTTCTGTTAGTTCTACAACTGAAAAAATGTGAAGTTTGCCTGAGTGAATTTCAATTAGAATATTAAATGTTAATCTTTCGTATGAAGTATTTGAAATCTTTCAGACAAATTCATATGTACAACAACATACTGCCATGGAAGTATTGTATGTAGGCTGTTCTTGTTCAGGACAGTGACATCTCAAATCATCACTAATGCAGCAAGTAGACACAAAAGGATTTCTGATTATATAGTAAGTCATGAAATCATGTTAACCTGGTTGCCTTCAGAGTTTATTCTAACATTTTCATAATTGGCAAAAATATGTGCGTTCACTCAGGGCTAGTGTTTCGATCTCAGCAGCATTCACATCTTTGAGATATATTAGCTGTTTTCAAAATAGCATATATTCTTTTGACAGTTTATCTTCTTTGTGACCAGAATCACTTTTATTTAGTACATCTCTTTATGCCTTCTGTATAATTTTTTATTCTCAGATTTGATAATTATCTAAGATTTTATGCAGACATCTTATAGATCAGGAGAAAGAGAGTATTTTCACAGCCTGTATAGTGATATGAAATAATGCATGTTCACTCTGAACAGAAAATGTAAAGCAAAATGCAGGAGATATGCTTAACCAGTAAAATATTTGGGTGTAGATGTCAACATCTGTAAATCTTCTAGTCTGAGACTAATAAATCACCCAGACAGATTGACGGGAAGTATTTTAAATGAAGTTAGCAGTGATCAAGTATTAGTGTTAAGAAATATTCAGAAGAAGTATCATGGAACATGCAAAGATACTTTCATTCATGCAATTGTGCTGAGACATGGCAAATGAAATCTAATGTTGACATATGTGCAGCAATACATGATGACAGCGAAAACACTTGCCTCAAATGTAAATTACACAGAACAACTTTTTTTTTTTTTTTTTTTTTTTTAACTGTCCTAAAATTGATCTTAAACAGAGCACAAAGATTTCAGAAAAAGAATTAGAATTTATGGAGAGAGATATTTTTAAATAAGTTATCTTACAGAACCTATGATGAGTGGCTAAAAAAGTATTTATTGGATGGAAAATAGTTGTAATTATTTACTGAATAGCAAATATGTGTATGTATTTCACAAAAGAAAGTGTACCAAAAATCATGTGTCAGTAAATTCTATAGATAAAGCCAGAAAAATGTTAATTTGTGTGCTGAATTTCATATTATTTAACCATATTTCTAGGAAGATTTCTATTTTTTTAAGAAATTATTAAAATTTATTGCATTCAGGTTGAACAATTATTTTGACTAGTATCTGTTTTCCATTTATTAACTAATCAAAATCACTGTGAGATATGCAAATATTTCATTCATATACTTACAGTTAATAATACACAATATCTATTCTGAAAAGTCTATACTTTCATTTCTTTTCAATCCCAGTTTTAAATTATGCAAATTCTGTCAAGAAGATAGTGAAAGAATTTTCCTTGGTACTTATATCCATGTATCTGAGGTTTTACCTCTTTGGTTATTGTATGAATTTAGATAGAACATAGACTTTTGCTGGTTCATGTTTCCATGACTGTGCTCCAAATTTCACAGAATCACAGAATCATCTAAGTTGGAAAAGACCTTGAAGATCATCCAGTCCAGCCATTAACCTAACATTGACAGTTCTCAACTACAGCATATCTTTAAGACCTATGTTGCCTTACTGTTTAAATGTTAGATTTATTCCCCTGCTTGAACAAAGAATATGTCAGTTTATGAATACAAAAAGTTGTCACTGAATATTTCCTAAGGATAACATTTATTTTAAATGAGGGAAAAAAACAAACCAACAAACCAAAAAACAGAAGGGCAAATATACTTAAGAGTTTAGGGTTTGGTGTTTTTTTCTGGTTTTGTTGTTTCAGGGATAATATAAGGCCTACAATCCTTCCGAAGCATTTTAAAATGTTGATGTGATGTAGTTTTCATTAAGAAGAAATAATAACCTGCAACAAACTTTACAACAAAATTATAGGCTTTATTCCTGTGTGCTGGAAAGTTCCCTTTAGCTGGACTACTATAAAAATTCCAGCACTTCGAATTTCTGCTACTAGATTGTATAATCATTATTTCTATGCAAACCACGTTTGATAGATGGGTGCTTTCTGAGTTAGTGGCAGACAGAATTACACTTGCAGAAATATTTAACATATTCAAAGCCTGACTGGACACAGTCCTGGGAAACTTCCTCTAGGTGACCCTGCCTGTGGATTTAGAGTAGATGATATCAAGAGATCCCTTCCAACCTAAATGACTTTGTGACTCTCTGAGATGGATAGAAATTGCCCAGCAGCAGTGGACAGTGACTTAAGTGACCACATATTCCCAACATAAGATTCCCAAAAGTCAGACAGATTTGGTTGTGACAAAAGGATAAAAACTGACAGCAGTAATAATATAGAAAGTTAAAAAGAAAAAGAAGTTAAAGCAAATAAAAATTTCCTGCACTTGGCCATACCTATGCTATTGTTATCTTTCAGTGATTCATTGTCTTCCTTTCTCCTGAAAGTACATGAAAACCACTTGAATGTAAAACGCATGCACATACACAGTAGAGGTATAGTTGTTTAAAAAGAAGTAAATGTAGCTTTTAAAAAGATACATAAAGTTAAAATCTAGTCTCGAGATAGTGCACTACATGTAAGTGGATGGAATAGTAAACATGTTAATCGTAATTTATCCTATTTGGATGAATTAAGTCTTGAGCTTTAGCAACTGTTTAAGCTCTCTGACAAGTTACTAAAACTACACTATTGGATAAATTTGGGTTTTGGTCCATGCATCCAAAATAAAATATTTTCATTAAAACTGCTAAATAAAATTATAATTTTTTTCTGTTTATAGAAAAATATATAGATAAATATTCACAGTATTTGCAGTGTTAGGCAACATAGGGAGAGAACTGGTCTAAATTTGTAACTTGGAAGACTCTGTAGCAATGTTTCTGAAAGCTGTGATAGACACAGTGGTGGAGGTTAGCTCTGAGAAAGCACATTCCTGTCAGGGACTCTAGGCTTCTATTCTTCCAAACTCAGATGAGTCCTGAATCTGTGCAAAATTAGAACAAACATATGTTATCCACTTTATGTTGTATTTATCCATGGAGCAACTCTGAGCCCCACTAGATGCTCTCATGTTCCTAATGAACAATTACTGTTTTCTACTCTTTCCTGTTTAAAGTTTCAGAAATAATGCGGAAATGCAGTTTTGTAGTCCACGAGGCTATTGTTTTATTAGCTTGAAACTGCTGATACGCTGTAAACAATGGTGAAATAATTTCAAAGTCTTTAGAGAGAGGCAGTGAAAACTGTATACTGTCACATCAACCATATCACCTTTATTGTATTCTCTGTTATGTTTTGGTTTTGATGAAGCACAAGAGACCCAAGAATGAGCTCGCATTTTTCCAATGTATGTGAGCAAAGAACCAGGACCCAGAAGTGAACTAGAAAACATTTATTTTTCAATATAGATTTATCCTGTAAATTCCTAGAATTCTAATAGTGATCTAGTATTAATCCTTGTCCTCAAATTTGAAAAGGCATAGATTCCAGGGTCCCTGAGATGATTTAGGAGAGCTAATGACAATCAGTTGTACAAGTCCTGGAATTTTTAAGCTCCAGGCTACATGACAGAGCTTAAAGACACATTCTAGGTAAGTAGCATACCAGATCAACATTCTACTCTCCTTTGCTCCTGTTTTTACAGGCCAAAATGCGGAGAAGATTTCTTTGTAAATTTGCCTTCCATTTAAGAAAAGTTTGGTAAACTCAGTATGAGAGAGAGGAAATGAAAGAAAAAAGAAGAAAAAACCAAGAAAACAACCAGGAAAGATGTTGAGACATATATTCTTTTTTTGATTGAAAACACTTTGTCAATAATACCCAGTTTAAACATATCAAAGTCTGTTTAGCTTTGTCAAAGTTCAGTAATTAGTGAATACAGTGCTCAAGAAGGCTGTAATGACTCATATGGGAATCAATCTCAAGAAACACAGTAACTGATTTTATTTCAGAGATATTAAAAGCTTACCAATAGATACTTATCACTCTATGTAAGTTTTAATCAAGAATAATAAACTTTGATTTTCTTGCCAAAGAGTTGTAACAAATTCCATGCAAATTTCAATATGCAAACAAATGTCTCTTTATCCAAGGAAATATCATCTTTATCTGAGAAAAACTTGAAGTAGTTCTTAATTCTTTCCTGCCTTGTTACAAATTTTATTTAAATGTCTGTCATGTTGCTTGTTGGTGACATTTTCAGAAGTCCTTCTGAAATCTGATTTCATCAGTTTGGGGTAAATTAAGAAAACCTGAATAAAGATGCTGGACATCAAATATCTATGATTTTACTAAACTACTGTTCGAAGGTTCAGCATTATGGGTAGTGAGACAAGAAATAAAAGCATTAATAATGTTACAATACCAAAAGAGAAGAAATTAGTCTTTTTTCTTCTTTTTTTTTTTTTTTTTTTATTCACCACACTTATAGACAGAAAGAGTATGAAGGCTGTCAAAAAACATTCTTAGTCTTTTGAACCATGTTGTGCTGCATAATTACTCTGCAGATGTTACATAACGGGTATTCCATTTGCTGTTTTGGGAAGATAAATCAAATTTTTATAATTTTAAACAAAATACTCTTATGTCTCTTCTGTTGTGTTTTGTTTTAAGGCTAGAATTATTATTACGAAGTCTAGTTCTAATAAATAAAAATAAGTATTCCAGTGACTTACCTTCAAATTACTTATTTTAGTATTGATAAAAAGATGAATATATGTTAAAGTGTTTTTGTATCCCTTACTAGTTGATATTCTAATATTTCTTAATTACAATATCATATGGTAAAGGTTTTTGTACATCATCAGAAAGTTTTGTTATAGTATACTGTTTGTTAGTTTGGATTTTAGCTACAATTTTTTAGGCAAGTTTTCATGCATTTTCAATGATGTTAAGTAATTTAGTGCTCATTGGTATGTATATGTGGTCAGAAACTGGTTCTGTGTAATACTGCAGTAAAGAAAAGGTATTTAAACAGAAAACTGCTGGTATGTACAGGCCCTGGGATGTAGACTGGGGGCATAATACCTAATTTCAGAATTCATTTGACTTTTCTTATGACAGATGTGAAAATGCTGTTAGCTAAGAATGTGAGGAAAACATCAGCCCAATGTCAAAGAACAAAGACTCTTCTCAATGTCACCTATTTTCATTTCATGAAATTCAACAAATCAGTTGAGGCAAAGTACTTCACCATTCCCAAAGGGTAACACTACATCAGTATAATACTTTTATCAGGCATATAAAGCAAAAACATTACAGGCAAAATTATGTATGAAAACATACAATTAATTTTTCCATATCTTAGTTTCCCAAGCATACCTTTTAAATACCCACATGCTGTTTGTGAATAGTAAACTTTGTATGTAATAGAAAACTTATGCATACATAATGAAATCATTCATTCTTTATTACATTTGCTACCTTTCTTGTAATCACTTATGAAAAGTATTTTTAAAAAATCTGGTCTCTTAGACACAACTTCTCAGGAATCTTCAGGCTCTGTAGGAGGACACCTTCAGTTATATTTTAATTCTAAGCTCAGTGTAAATTTTTATGGTATAATGAGTCAAGCAGTCATAAATAATGACAAGGGCATATAAATGTTAAGTGCAGTAAATATTTTAGATCAAATAACACTTGATAAAAATTGTCTGGAAATATTTTTTCTTTACATTCTTTCCACCTAATTTAGTTGTTCAAATTGTCAAATACATTTCAACAATGTACTTAATTATTAAAATAAGATCATAATAGTAATTACGAGAGTTCCATATCCCTATATATGTGACTAAAATTTTGATGCTCCTGGAGTGCTCTCTACACTTTCCTTATTCAGTTTCTAATACAGTTTTACAAATATAAATACATTTTTTAATCAGAATGTGAATAGTTATTAAAATTAATCTCTATCAGGCCTAGCATCTTTTAGACTTTTTGTGACTGACCCTAAGAAATAAAGTGTGGTGAAAATCATTGTTCTTGATAACATCAGCTAACACAGCTCTGTCCATTTTAGAGGCATGGGTTGTCTCTTTTTCTTCATATGTATATATATATATATATATGAGTGAGTGTGTGTATAGACATCTGATGAGTTGATACATCTTTCTTATCTGTTTCACTAATCTCAAACAACATTACATTCTTCAGATACCAAATTCATTTCGGCAAATCACCTCTGAAAATGTATTACTGTGGAAATGTTTAATTAGTTTGTTTCCTCCCTCTTTTTTTCACTATAATGTGTCAGGTCTGATTCTCCATTATCTCAATGTATTTATTGATTTCATTCTTTTATCTCATTTCATTTCACAGGCACTAAGTAAAGAATGTGGGATCATAGCCCTTGAACTGATTCTGTTGCTTAACATGGGCTAGCAAGAGATCAAAGATTTTGCCTCAAGTCTGAATTTGAAGTACACTAAGAAAATAACTGATGGAACCTGTGTTCTACATTATCTCATAGAATTCCAGAGAAATACACAAATAAAATGCAAATATTTTGCTGGCTGTTTCATAGATAACATTTAATCATCTTTGCCTCAGTCTTTAATAGCAAGGTTAGTTGTATTGATGAAATCCAGCCTCCACAGCCAGAAGACAGAGACTGAGAGAACGACTCCCCTGCAATCCAGGAGGAGACAGTCAGTGACCTGCTGCATCACACAGACACACACAAGTCTATGGGACCAGATGGGATACACCTGAGGGTGCTGAAGGAGCTGGCTGGGGTGCTCGCCAGGCCACTCTCTATTATTTACGAGCAGTCCTCGCTGACCAGGGAGGATCTGACTGATCAGAAATGTGATACCCATCTTTAAGAAGGGTCAGAAGGATGATCTGGGAAATTACAGGCCTGTCAGCTTGACATTGGTGCCTGGGAAGCTGATGGAGCAGCTCATCCTGAGTACCATCACACAACACATGCGGGACAACCAGATGATCAGGCCCAGTCAGCATGGGTTTATGAAAGGCAGGTCCTGCCTGACAAACCTGATCTCCTTCTATGACAGGGCAACCTGCTTATTAGATGAGGGAAAGGCTGTGGATGTAATTTACCTTGACTTTAGCAAGGTTTTTGACACCGTTTCCCACAGCAGTCTCCTGGCAAAAATGACTGCTCAAGGTTTGGACAATCACACACTTCGCTGGGTAAAAACTGTATGGACAACCGGGCCCAGAGAGTTGTGGTAAATGGAGTTAAATCCAGCTGGCGGCCGGTCACGAGTGGTGTCCCCCAGGGCTCGGTGTTGGGGCCACTCCTGTTTAACATCTTTATTGATGATCTAGACGAGGGGATCGAGTGCACCCTCAGTCAGTTTGCAGATGACACCACGTTGGGTGGGAGTGTTGATGTGCTCGAGGGTAGGGAGGCTCTGCAGAGAGACCTGGACAGGCTGGAGCCATGGGCTGAGGCCAACTGGAGGAGTTTCCATAAGGCCAAATGCCGGGGGCTGCCCTTGGGCCACAACAACCTCCAGCAGCGCTACAGGCTTGGGGAGGAGTGGCTGGAGAGCTGCCAGTCAGAGAGGGACCTGGGGGTGCTGACTGACAGCCGGCTGAACAGGAGCCAGCAGTGTGCCCAGGGGGCCAAGAAGGCCAATGGCATCCTGGCTTGTGTCAGCAATAGCGTGGCCAGCAGGGACAGGGAAGGGATCTGACCCCTGTCCTCGGCACTGGTGAGGCCGCCCCTCGATTCCTGTGTTCAGTTTTGGGCCCCTCACTACAAAAAGGACATTGAATGACTCGAGCGTGTCCAGAGAAGGGCAACGAAGCTGGTGCAGGGTCTGGAGCACAGGTCGTACGAGGAGCGGCTGAGGGAACTGGGGGTGTTTAGTCTGGAGAAGAGGAGGCTGAGGGGAGACCTCATCGCCCTCTACAGCTACCTGAAAGGAAGCTGCAGAGAGCTGGGGATCAGTCTCTTTAGCCTAGTAGAAAGCGACAAGACAAGAGGGAATGGCCTCAAGTTGCCCCAGGGAAAGTTCAGACTAGATATTAGGAAGCATTTCTTTACAGAATGGGTTGTTAGGTGTTGGAATGGGCTGCCCAGGGAGGTGGTGGTGTCCCCATCCCTGGAGGCGTTCAAGAGTAGGGTCACTTTAGAGCTTAAGGATATGCTGTAGGTGGGAACTGTGCTAGGCGAACGGTTGGACTAGATGATCCCCAGGGTCCTTTCCAACCTGGATGATTCTGTGATTCTGTGATCAGTAAAAATTTCTGCATCAGTTGCAGTTAGTTTATGCTTATGTATTAGAAAAATAATGGTTCTTCTGCTAGCCTTGAAATGTAATACATTTCATTTACACTTCATTATTTTCTCCTATTCTCCTTTTTTTTTTTTTTTTTTTTCCTCTAGTGATGAAGTCATTGATGCATGACTTCACATACATTCCTTGAAGTTCCTGTATTAACATGTTTTATAACATACATAAGCAACTAGGGAAACACTATGAATTCACAGTCAAAGTTCTGAGAAATGTCAGTTGACTGTTTTTAACAGACTTTGAAAATGCTACTAGCAGTTCCTGACAATTTTAGTTTAGGTGCTGCTGCTCTGACGAACGGTGACTTTGTGATAACTTTAGAAGTGTGCAGCCATAGATACCCTCTAGCTGTTTTACTCTTTTCATTAATAATTCTCCATGGTCCTCCTCAACACGATGATGCTTCTCAGATCTGAAAAAACAGAAAATACCAATTCCAGTGCCGTTCTATCATGGCTGAGGATCTGGTTTTCCTAGGCCTCAGACTAGTATTTGTTGTGACTTCAACAGCCTTTTCTTTCACTGAGGTTTAAGATCATCCCTTTGACCATATGTATTCTAGTTTCTTTTGGCCTACATACACAATTTATATCCTCAGCTATTGTGATTTTTCTTTGGGTTTGGCTTTGGTTTTTCTTTGCTTTTCCAGACCTGCTCTCTTTCTCTTACTTTTCCAGACTTCTAAATGGCTATTTTCCCTCCACCTCCTCCATAGTTTATGAGTCCTACTAGAGACAGAAGAACCTTTTGTCTCATCAGAAAGCCTTTTCATCAATACCTGTAGCTCATGATGTAGCAGTTTTCAGTAGACATAAGGAACAGCTTCAATAAAAATCCATTTTGGTCCATTACAACTGTAAAAGAGAATCTTCCTGATTGTTAGCAAGGTGTTGCAATCACATCCACCCTGTCCATTGAAGATCGGAGACGTTAGACAGAACTGCCTAACTAAGAATATGTTAACTTAATCAGGATACCTTTCACGGAAACTGTAAATGACAACTTCACTAACAAGTAACCTTGAAAAATTTCAAGCCATGTTTGCAAGCTTTGTAAAATAAGAGCTTCTAAATAATACACATTTGTTTTCGACAATTGAATTTATACATGTGTATGAAAATAATAATCTTTCTGGATCTTTCTGGCTAAAATAATTTCAGAACACTTTATGGTAAGGGAGACATCTAGGAAAATTAGTTAAGTTGTAACCAGTTGAAAATTAAATCCTATAATAAGTAGCACTGGGAATCTTAAGAATTGGCAGTACTAAAAATTATCTAGCATCACTTAAATACTCATCAGAGATAACTACAAACTATAATGGTACTTTACAAATATCTTTGAAATCCTGGAGAAATCAATCACCAGCTTAAAAAGAAACATACAAAATAAAAGGTTTTATGTGAATGAGAGATCATTTTGCCAGAAATCAGTACTTCTTATGAGTCACAGTCATTCACTAATTCTGTTCTTCCATTTTCTCTGCCATTGCACAATACAGAATAACAAACACCTTTTACTAAATTATTCAAATCTGTGTATTGTTTTTTTCAGTTGTGATTTTGGGAAGTGTTTAGCATAGTACATCGATCAATAAATAAGTACCTTACTGTATCAATAGCTCTAGCATGTGTTTATAAAGTATTCTGCAAAGTAGCACTTCTAATTAGTTAAGAGAAAACATAATGTGCAAGTAAAATAATCTAATTAGGGACTCATTCATTTACAGAACCTCTTATCATGTCACTGAAATGTCAAGATTTGTTGCGTTTATTGTTTGAATAACATCTTCCTAGCTAAACCATGTCTGATGGTTTCTGAATATCTCTAAGGAATAGTACTCCAAATTTCATGGGAAGTCAAGTATATTTTGTTTAAATTATCTCGGTTTGGGAAATTAATATTTTTCATGTATGGTTAGGTAAACTTTAAGCTAGATCATTTTATATAGAGATCACTTTGTATGTGTGTTATTACTTGCCATGTACACATACGTGTTCATTTTGGAGGATTTTGGTTGAAATCCAGATAGAGTTATTCAGTTCTATAAGAATAATTTATGTATCTCATACAATTCAAGTAAAAACCTTCAGTTAAAATGTATCAAAGTAAAAAGTCCAGCAAAATTCCAAGCAATATCACTTCTATGCATTTTGACTGTCAATTTATATCTACATGCATATATTTTCATATATGTGTACACTAAAAAAACACCCAGAACTGTTGCTTGAATGTCATTGATGTTTCTCAGGGATTAAGAATTCAGGATATTATCTAGTAATTTGAACCCTTCAAAGCTAAATTTTAAAAGAGAAATAATGACCTCTGCAAAAAGAAATAATGACCTCTGCAAAAAATATTTTAAATATCCTGCCAATCTGTCCTGTCTCATATGTGAAGAGTAATTTTTTTTGCTTTAGGAAAGGAAATCTTCCACATTTGGATTAACAGCATAAAAATCGTTGCTGTGAGGCCCACATAAATTGATCATCTCATTCAGAATATTGTGTGATCATCTGCCAAGAATATACTAGCCTCTAGCAAACAGGTACATAGGATGCAGCTGGATGGATTTCTGCCACATTTTAATTTCAAATAGTGTTATGTTTGAAGCTGAAGTTATTGTAGTTAAAATTATATATGGAGTTTGACCATTAAGCCTCATGTTTTGCCTTGCATTTACTTTTCCTTTGGGGGATGCAATTTTCCATATTTGCAGGTGGATTTTTATATATAGAAAGGAGTACTTTGGGAAAAATCCTTCAGCTGTTTATTTTATGAGAATGAATCTTGTAATTAACCTGAAGGATTTTAAAGTTTGTTTAATTACCAGAATGGAAATCCAATAGAAAAAGCTAAAATCTCATTCATATGCCCACTCTTTTATTTCAATGCTATAATGATTCAGATTAAAAAAACCCAAAACTATTAATATATTAAGGAGAGCATATATTCTTTAGAGTTTTTTCAGTAGGTCTCAGCTAAGATTTAGAGTAATGAAGTGTTTTTTCTATGGAAATACACCTCAGTGAAACATATATTTTCTGTCATTAGTTTAAGAGGCCTAAAACCTTAGATCTCACTTTTCACTATTTTAATTCAATTTTTTATTTCACCATTAATAAGATTGTTTCTTTCAAACATCAAAAACTCAGCTGAGAAGTCAGTCTTTAGCTAAATTTCGAAACCAGATAAATTCCTAGGAATTTTTTTTTTTTTAAAGTAATCCAAAACATGATGTAAAACATTTCTGTGAAATTCTCTTTATGAAGCTTTAGCTGCTCATCGAATTATTATTCAAGGTTTGTTGTTTTGGTTTGTTTTTTTTCCTACGCTTATCACCAGAATAAGTTAGTAACTTCAAAGATTTTAATCCTTTAACGTATGAATGTCATAAATATTTGATTAAAAAGCTGGTTTTTTGAAAACATTGCCTAATAATGAAACCATTTTCTTCTTTTTTCAAGTGATGCTGAGCAGTCTTATAGAAAACCATGGGGCTGAAGTATAGAGAGGGGGAGAAATATATCTTGTTTTGCAGAAAACACTTAATGTGAATTACTGTCACAGAAACTCCCAAATATTTCACTGTAAAGATAAAGGACCTTTAAAAAGGAAGAAAATGTAGTTCTTTCTTCCTGTAGCTCATGAAATCACTTCACCTATGAAATTACTTCAACATCACGATAATTACAAAAATATTAGCAAATTGCTTTTAATGCAGTGAAAATTGGGAAATCTCTGCTAAAAATAGAGTGTATAAGAGCATTTATTGTTATTCTGAACTAAGCAATCTACACCAATAAAACTATGATGCAGAAGTTTAAAAGCGCCATTAATAGGGGTGTTTGACAGCTATGTCAGTTATGGATCACCCTTTCTTCATGTAACTGAATGACATAGCGGTGTTTCTCAGAGTCAAACACTATTTTGCTCAGATTTCTTGATCTGACCGAGAAATATAGAATTTCCTCCACCTGGATAAAGACATATTCAGACCTTGGACAAAATATAAGTATTCAGCAAAACAGAGTTTTCTAAATTCAGGACTTCTTATAATTGTGAATTAAAATAATACTGAGTGAAGGATTTAATGTGCTGATATGTAGATTAATGTTGCTCACCACACTACAACCTTGCATTGACATGATGTGATGAATCAACAAACCCCTATAATGGAAGAAGTCTCAGAGAAGGTGCACAATGTGCTGATGGAACTCAGGGAAGTACATAAGGAGTGACAGGCTGTTGCAAAGAAAGCTGAATTTATCTCAACAAAAAGAGGACTAGAAGGTGGCCTTTGTTTTAGAAAAAATGGCTGTATCAGTTGAGCAGATCACTTGGCTGTAGCAGTTGAGTGGAACACCTGGTTGTGCAATGGTTTTCCTTGAGTAAATCAAAAGAGCATACATGTCTTCCTGAACTACTGGACCAACATGGGACAAGTATACACATGGATCAGCCTAAAATAAAGTATAAAAATTGAAAAAAACCCAACAAAATTATATCTGAAGAGAGAAATGGGATTGACTTATCTTCATTCCATTTATTCATTTTTGGCAACAGAGGACACTCGGTATTTTGACGGTGAGCATAAAGAAACTGGCAATTGGAATCTCATTTATTATATTGTGATACAGCTGTATGTTGGATCCAGCTGAAAGTCAAACAGTGCTTCCATTGTGATTGCACCACATTGCTCCATCACTCTGCTACATCTAAATCTTGTCTAATATAAAAAATCTTCAAAAAAGTAAATTTGGCATTAAACATTAAACTATCTTATTATGAGATATGTAAAGAACCTGGTCAGAGAGTGTCAGACTCTGACACATGAACGATGAGCACTCAGTATCTTTGACATTTAAACCCAAAGTGTGTAGGAAGAATCCTTAGATATATGTTTATTATATCATTATGAATTTGTCTACCCTCTTTACCTCCAGAAAATAATTATAGTAAAACAACAACAACAACAACAACAAATTTACACAAAACATTACTTAATTTACCATAAAAAACTACAACAGTGTAACTTTTGATCCTTGAAGTTCAAATGTATTTTCTACAACAAAGGTGGGAATTTAGGGTGAGGGGAAAAAAAGTCAAGTTTCTAGTGAGTTTTTGTGTTTTGGTTTGGTCTGGTTTTTAAAGCTCTTAAGAGTTTTAAATGTTCTCAGAAAATCAAGATTTATTGTGAATATGATGACTGGGTCCTGTTTGTCTACTTTAATTTATCTTCAGGAATATCTTATTTGGCTTATTCAAAGTCATCAGTGCTGCATTATTTGCTTCTTGGCATGACACATTAAACTTGGCATGACACATTAAAGAGAGAGAGAAAAAAATTATGAAAAATAAACAAACAAAAACATCCCCTGAAACAAATACAGATTCAGATGTTAAAAATTTCCCAAATATAAAACTGTTTTGCCTATTTTCCAACTAATATGTCAGCTTTTATCTTTTGGTTGTCAGTTCATTGTTTTCTAAAAATTAGTATTATTCTTCAAGAAGAATGGACAAGAGTCACTCCGTCATGAAAAGAGAATACGAAAAAGCTTGGGTAGTAAAAAATGGTGAAACATCTAAAATGTTGGTTAATTTCTCCTATACTAGCTACTAGTAGAGACAGAAACTGTAGTGTATCATCACCCATTAGTACACCTTATATTCTCTGCTGGTAGTAGCAGCAGCAGCATGGCTGGTTAAGGCATAGGGAAAACAGTCAGGAAAGACATCTGTACTATTTGCTGTCATTTGTTTCTCTAGAAGTCCTGGTTTATACCAGTCATCTGTACTGTGTGCATATTAGATCAATTCCAGGATCAAATTGATGAGATCTCCCTTACTTATATAGACTTCATTACTATTAGTTTGCTTTGGGTGTCTTTCTTATTGGCAGCTACTAACAGTTTAAGATAGCAGGTGCCTTGAAAAATACAATAACAAGATAATACTAGAGGACCCAGGGCTGCACACATTAATGAATAATTGGTGATAAAAGAATTGTGTAACAACTGTTACATGAACCTTCCCACAACTGATAGCATAGGTGGAGCTGTCTTTGAAGTATGACTTTATAAGGCTATGTAAGACTACAAAAGACCTAAACAGTTACACTGCTTCAGAAACTATTATACAGAATTGATCACTCTGATATACTGTACTGCTGCATATGCAAATATTACCTTATTGTCACTAAAGATAATTGTATTTTAGTACTTGATCTTAGATCTTGTTAATTGTATTAATTAGTTACCCACATTTAAGGTCTTTCTGTTTGATGTTGACACTGCAGTGTAAGGTGAAAATCTGCCATCAGCTTCCAACCATTGACCACATTTAGAAAAGTCTTCTTTCTTACTGTATATGCAATATAGTCTGCAAACTGCAGTGGATTTTTTTTTCACCGTGCTACCATATAGTTTAGGTCTAAGATTTCTATTTTTGTTCTAAAAATACTTTTTTTGTTTTGAAATAATGTCATAACTTCAAACAAATAAAGGAAAAAAGATATGAATATATGATATAGATGTGAAAATTCCTACTATAAATTAAATATGAAATAACATTTTATCCCAAAGTGGATATCCAATCATCCAAATGTGCTATTAGAGATCTGTACTATATTAAGTGATACATAAGAATTATCAGTTGCTTTAAATTTACGATAGGTAAAAGCATAAGATCAACTTGGAATCATCTCTCTTTGTAAAATAATTTTAGATTACAGACGTGTTTTTATCTTGTTTTTAGTTTTGTATACCAGATAACTCATCCAAACCCATGATGTGGATGGACATTTATGTAGAAGAGAGGAGGTTTAGATCAGCCTTCTATTTTAGGTGAATCTAATTTAGTTTCTGACATACCCCGAGTGTATGCCCCTAAATCCTTCTACAGCAGTGGAAGAGAATTTGGTCTGTCTTTTGAAATTCCATTCTGAACCTGAGATAGTTTCCAAATTAAGTTTAGGTGTTGTCTAAAGATCTTTAAAGAAATGTTTCTCAAAAGAACATTTCCTGATTAAAAAAAATATTTTAATGGAGAGAACAAGCCAGAATTACTAATCACATCTCAGCAGCTGATAAAACTGTCAGAGGATGTTAACTACATTAAAACATAATAATATCATTAATATAGAAGTTGCCTTTATTGTCCATATGAAATCAATTTTAAAAAATTCAGATTATGTGATAATTCTTACTGTTTTTCAGGATCATCCATCTTCCTTCCTTCCTTCCTTCCTTCCTTCCTTCCTTCCTTCCTTCCTTCCTTCCTTCCTTCCTTCCTTCCTTCCTTCCTTCCTTTGTTAAATTAAAATTTGAAATATTGTTTACATGTAATTCCAGGGGGGAAAGGTATCCATTCCTGCAAACATTGTTTTAAAAATCTCACTAAGAAATAGGATTCTTCTTGTTTCTAATAGAAATGAGGTGTCTTAATAATGATTATGATGTCAGAGGACTATGACTTCAGCTGGATAAATAAAAAGAAGCAGCAGATGAATTATTATGAAATAAACCCCTGCTTTCATAAATATTTTTGTTAATAAGAAATAAGAAAAGAAAAAAAAAAGAAATGTGACATATTAAGTTGGTTTTTTTTCCCCTAAACAGGATGCCCGTTAATATTCAAGATATATCCCAAATGTACTGATTTCTAAAACATTTTCTTGTTTTCTTACAGACTTAATAATTTTTTAAAGAAGCCTTCAGATATTCCTCCTGATTTTTATGATAGCTAAAACTTTCATATTCACCATGTCCACATAAATGTCTTCCATATAAAGTCAGTTGAGAAGTAATACCATAGCCATTATCTGTTACCTCATGATTCATCCCTTCAGTTACGGTGTTGTGCAATGCCTATGGCTATAGATACAATTAAATACCTAACCGGAAGGCAGCTGAAATCATAACATGGAAACACAAACGTGTGATTTCTCTGTATTTTTATTTATATCTGCATTAGACTCACATTTCACATTTGGATATAAAAATATTAAATATTCAATCTTAATTCAGTTTAAAATACATATCAACTGTACAACTATGAATTACTATACTATAATATACATAACGAATCAGTTCATGAAAAGACTGTATAAAAAAAACTGTTGGGGGGGGGACACCCAACGTAATCAAAAAAACAAAACAGAAGAAACTCTGAAGAAACTTCACTGGGTCCACAGTGTAGTACCTATACAGTCCGTCCCCTACTGTTAATACCATGATAAAATACGTATAATTTTCAGTACAAGATTTACATAATCTCTGAGCTACTTTGGACAAAAATTTAAACCAAATAACATGAGACAGACACACAAATTTCCAAGTCAAAAATCCTTTCTCTTCATGAAACTTAAAGTCTCGTCACTGACCTCAGCTGTAACAGCAGAGGGAAGGGAAGGGAAGGGAAGGGAAGGGAAGGGAAGGGAAGGGAAGGGAAGGGAAGGGAAGGGAAGGGAAGGGAAGGGAAGGGAAGGGAAGGGAAGGGAAGGGAAGGGAAGGGAAGGGAAGGGAAGGGAAGGGAAGGGAAGGGAAGGGAAGGGAAGGGAAGGGAAGGGAAGGCTGACAATGGTGTTGGAGAGAGTCTGAGAGTGATGCTGTTTGAATAATTAAATATTTTGATTCACTTCCAAAGCTGAAAGATGAGACAAAAAATAATCTAGAACCATATCTTAGACACTAGCACAGGTTGGAGATCCTCTTCAAAAGCTATCTAGACATGGTGCAGGTTAACCTATTATTGGTTAACCTGCTCAAGCAGGAGGTTGAACAAATGACCTCTGCAGGTCCCCCTCCTACCTCAACTAGTCTGTGGTTCTGTGATTGCTGTCCTTTTCTAGTCTCCCACAGGACTCTTTCCACCCTGCCCATGACACAGAACCCCATTTCAGTCTCCTATGTTCATCATCCTTGGCTCCAGTGTTGATACAGCAGGGCCAGTCTCTAGCTTTCCCCACCCCTGCCCTCCCCAACCATGGGCTCAATGAGTGAGGCCCACCTGCAGATGCACGTCCCAGCCTGACCATGGACCATCCGCATCCCCAGGGAGGTACCTAATACCCAGTGCTGAGCCTGCCCAAGTCCCCTTTGGCTAACTTGCTGGACCAGCGGGACAGGCCCTGGCTTCCAGGTCCTGCCCTGACCAACTGTTCTGTGGAGTCCCCACTACTCCCCGGCCCCAGGGAGGCACCAGCCCATGCTGTGCCTCAAAACTCATGTCACTGAATTTTCTTTTCAAAGGATAATGATACTTCAGCTCTGTCCCTAAAGATTGTTTGTTTGGGGTTTTATTGCAATATATGAAATTTTCCGATCTAAAATTTGTTACGAAAGCCATAGATATCATCCCAGATTTAATAACTCTTTTTTCTGACTGTGATTTGTCAGTATTTTTGTTACATCTTTCATATGAAATTATCACTAACTGAAAGTTAAGAAGTATTACTTGTGCGTAATATCTTGCAATCCATACAGGTTCTGGTCAAATATTGTTGTTTCACTCTGTCATGTAATGCTACCCTGAAAACTCCAGCTTCAGAGAGGAAAAATGAAATTTTCCCCTTATATACAATAGGAGTCAAATGAGTATGCCAGCAGTGAAATCTAAGAGATAACTTTTTGTCAGTAACTGCAAACAAATGGTTTCTTTCACTTCAAATCAGATATAATCTGTGTTCCCACAGTGAGAAAAAGGGTAATCAAGAAATATTTTCTAAGTTAATTTCATGAAAAAAAAGGGTATTGTGATAAACTTTTAATAAGACAGAACACAGAACTCTTTGAATTTCATGAAGCTGTCAGTAGTTTTTATTGTAAGATTCTAAAACGTGTGACCCAGACACAAACCCCCCTTATCTACCCAGGATCTCTGTGGGAATACCAAACTGAGCATAGGAGTGTTAAACAGAAAGTACTATTGTGGGGCTACCAAGCATCTACAGAAAGGTTATTGTGTTCATAGTAGTCTGGGCACAGCATCTTGCAAAGATGTTGAATTTAGTCCAAACCATCACTTATCCTACGATGAGCTATGGAAGATTATCCCAGATCTTTTGTGATGGATCTTCTTGAGCCCAAATAAATAATTTGTGGTATTCTCACTATTAAATGAGTAGTTATAATGATGTTGGATAGTGACAAATCCTGTCCCAATTCTTGTCTAAGAAGACAAGTATCAACACAATCTAAACTGATTTGCACTTAGTTCTGTAATGTAAACTGAACAAACTCAGGATGGTGAGGTTCCTCCTACAGAGTTCATAGACCTAGCCTGGCAAATTTTCAGGGCAGCACAAGAAGAAAAATTGTTTCTTGACTCATTGCTTTGTCCTCATATGCGATTACTTCATCTGATTACTTCATAACACTATCTTATCTTGCTTGCACATCCATGAGATGTTAATGGTTTTTAAATGACATAAATTTTTATTCCAGTCATGCTTTATTTGAAAGGTCATTTTCAGTGTTTTATGGTTTCCTCTGTTCTCTGTTATTTGTCATTTTCTCTCAGAAACCTAAATAAGTATTTCCTATGAATAGGAACTTTTTTCCCATCCAATACAGTTCCAGTTTTGTGCATGAAAATTTCTCTGTAATTGCAAAACAAAATACTTTAGCAGACTTTATAAGTCTTTCTTAAAGGTATATCTGGCAGTGTTAATTTATGTCTGAGGGTGAAGGAAATCTTCCCTGCCTCTTTTCCCCTCTCATTTCCTATATATATTTAGTTATCTCTAGATGAGAACCTCAGTAACAACTCTTTTTAAATTATGAAATTATTGTGTGAAGTACATATAATGAAGAAGATTTATTTTACTCGTTAGCAGTTGAAAATCTTACAATTGTTTGTAAGCATTATCTTTGCCAAAAGAAAGGCAGGTAGTGAGGTGAATTTCTGCTTTAAGAGGATTTTATTTTCTTTTACTTTTTTTTTAAAGGAAATCAGACTTTTTCATCTCTGAGGTTTATTACAAAACTTCTTCAGCTTTTGAACATGTCATACTTTTTTTTTTTTTTTTTCCTTTTCCCTAGAAAGAAATAAAAAGATGCTTTGAAGGTAAAACAATTTCTATGGATGAAAATGAAAGTGCCTGAAGGATACCATGAATATTAATAGAATTGTTTGACTAAAGAACAATTTTTTGATATGTTTTGGTAGATTTTTAAAGAATAAAATAAAGAAATGACACCTCATGGCCCTTGTGGGGTGGACAGGAATGTCTTGGTTTGTGTTTTGTGATTTTTTTGGTGTTGGGTATTTTGTTTTGTTTTGGTTTGGTTTGGTCTGGTTTTGTTTTTTTTTTGTTTGGGTTGGTTTTGTTGTTTTTTTTCAGGATATCAGTCTAAATAAGAGCCAGAATAATGTCAAGATATTTTGGTCAGAAATTAAGAACTGTAAACCTGAAAAAAGATTTTTTACTATATTTAGATCCAAAGAAAAATATTACTTTTGCACATATCCATATTGCTATTTCTGTCTTCTCCTATACTAAATATTTATTCAAGAGGTCTAAGAGGATGATCTAAGTGGTCTAAGAGGAAAAATAAACAAGGTGTTTCATCAACATTAGACACAAGGAAAAAAAACTTATAGGAAATTAACCACATGATTATGCATTTTTGTTTGCATTTTACATTAGTCTATACTTCTTTTCTGGAGCATGAAATAGTTCAGCAGTAGAATTACATTGATAAGAGAATACAAATTCAATGACAATGTGTCTTTATGTTTGAACATGCTCAGAATGTGCATCTATGACCTGATGAATGCTCATCCTGCAGTATATTATGTATTTTTTAATTCTGGGGGGTTTTTTTGTTTGTTTGGCTGGATTAGTTTGGGTTTGGTTTTAGTAGAAAAGCTTAGTAGATAATCTGTTTTAAATGGTTCAGGGCACCATGCACTACATGGCACAGTGATTTTGTGTGTCATTCTATGACATGACATTTTAATGTCACAACTACACTCAAAGTGCAGTGAATGAAAAAAAAATTGCAAGATCTTAGACACGTACCTTAGAAATGCATGCCTACTTTTATTTATATATATGAATCACTATCCATTCAGCATTGTGCCAAGCATAGATTTCTACAGCTAAATTATACTCAAAATCTTGGTTGTTACCTGAAATCAAAAATATTACCTAACACAGCAGCGTATGTTGCATATCCGCACTACTGCAGAGCAGTTACTGGTGACCCCCAGCCATGCAGTGATTCACTTGGTCAAATATGTATCCAGGGTCATTTGAAGTACTCTTATGATTTCCTTCCAAGCCTCTGTTAATCCTCCATAATAACATGGATGTCCTGTAGGCCTCATGTCTGTCCACCACATGTGCATATTTTGAACCCATCAGGGCATGTGATGTGATCAAATAGAAACAGATGAGTATCTTTAGGCAATTAATTTCCATACTAATTTTCTCTATGTAGCCCTAACTTGAGGCTTCTGTCAATATAATAATAATAATGAAGACAAAGTGTTTAATTAATATGTATCACCCATTTTGTTACAAATTAGCCTATCTGTATTGATTATCACACAGAGCTTGACCAGGTTTCTTCTTCATTTTTGAAACTGTAGATAAGTATTATTCTGAGAACCAAACAACAAATAAGAATTCTCAGACATCATCACAAAAAAATATATAGTATAATACCCCAGTGAAAATGACACCTAAATTAAAACAAACACTAAAACAAGCCTCTTAGAGTGATAACACAAAACCTAATTGAAAAAGTGCCTTCTAAGTATAAATATTATATATACATACATGTTTAGATTATGCATATACATGTGTATAATATGTATTTTTATATATAAACAAAATATACATGTAAACATAAGGCAAAAAGAGTCTCTCAAAGAAAAAGACCAAAGAAACTTTGTTGATTAGGAACTGTTTTTCCTTTATTAGTGATTTTTTATGAGCAAAAGATCATTAATATGGCCTTTTCATTCTTACTAGTCCTTCAGAAAATTTATTTACTTCAGAAAAATAATTATTTTTTAATTCCTTCATGATTTATCTTCACTGTAATACCCTCAGTTCTGTTGTTTTGGGGTTTTTTTTAGATTTCTAAATCAAATATTTGTTTCTCTAAGAAAAGTAAGGGGGCAAGAGAAATGAAACATTTTTTAGCACATCTCCGTAATGAGACATTTAATATTATATTTTAAACACTTAATATATTTGTTCTATATTTTGAAGTGGTTACCAGCATAATTTTAAAGCAATTTTCCTCAAAGCTTTCAGTACACAGATGGATACTTTGAAATTATGGATAAACCTATATAAACTGATGTTTCAATTTATTTCAATTATTCTTTTTTATTAGATTCTTATATATATGCTATCACTTTAAACTAGACTCTCTTATCTTTACACTTACAGAAACCATTCAACAACACTCATTCTTCCAATCAACCTCTCGCTATGACTTCTTATTCTCCTACTCATAAATCTCAAGTTTAATTACTTTAACTACAATTCCATGCGGAGAAGCAAAATCAGCACCCTTTGCAGCTGCAAGAACAACCCACCAGCCCTAGAGCCTGCTGATATTTATTGTGTGTTTATAGTGATGGTACCTGATCTAATTTGAAATTAGTTATTTGTTTCTTTTAGCAAAAACCTTAAGATCTTGTATGCAGCATGAAGCTAGTGACTGTAAGAGACAGGCTTTGATAATAGGACTAATTTTTCAAATGTTGATTTAAAGAAGTCAGTATCTGATCAGCAAATACTAAAGTGAAACAGTTTATTTCCATATCACAGCTTATCTTTGCAGAATTATAAGATTGTGTTTAAGGGTACCATATAGACCATAAATTTTTAGTAAGTGAATCAAGGTATTAACCACTAGTATGCTAATTATTTCAGTTGTGAAAATAATGTTCCCAGCATTCCAGCTAATCTGAAGACTGTATATGTAGTTTTATAATCTTTTATGTACATTTGATTTCATTACAAGATAGACTTTAAAGAGCAAAAAAATTTCTTTACCAACACTCAAAATTTTAAATTCAAAAGCAAAATGATTGACATGCAAAACACTAGAATGAAGAAGTAATTCTGACAGCTTATTCTAAAGCTTTTTTTAAACTGAGACAAGACACTGAATAACAATATTATAGTATCAGAATATTTAAATTACTATTTGAAGAGATCATCCTTTCAGTTTCATTGTGCTCCCTCCTACTATAATGCTGAATTTAAGGACCTGAAAATAGTTCCCATAAATAAAGCCTGAAAACTTCTGTTATAATACAGGAAAAGAAAAAAAGAAATATGCAAAGAAGTTAGCTCTGGGCTCAAATTAGGTGTGTGAATGACAAGAAATTTTTCTTCATAAATTCTAATTTGTGTTACTTCACTCATTTTTAGTGAAAACAAAAGGAAAAACAAGCTTGTTTTTTTTTTTTTTGTTTTTTGTTTTTTGTTTTTTTTTACAGTAAAGATACTAGTTCATGAAGTTTTCCTTAGCTGGATTGTAGATGATGGAATTAGCAGCCTCAAATAATCAGGGAAAGGCAATTTTATTGACTTTGAGCTGGTAACATGAGCTGTTCTATCTGTATCCCCAGATTTTAGGATTCCTACTTAAAATGTGTTTTGAGGTCTATATTCCCACATTCAGCTTTCCCACAGAAGCAGCTACTCAGATTACAGCAAGTAACAGTTTCACAGTTAAGTACAAATAAACAGCTACGCCTTTTTCACCTAATATTGTTGCAGCTCACCTCTCCTTTCCTTCTTCCAGTATCTGCTCGGAGTAATCTTGTAAACAAGTAAGCTGTAGCATGTTTATTAACTGCAAAGTGAATATGAATATTTACAATGCCTGGCATACGGAATATATTTTTAAAAGGTAAACATGTCAAAGAAATACTGCTTCTGCTTTTCCTAAAATGCTGATATAATTATGCTTCTGGCCCTAACAGTGCTATATCAGTGGTGTACCATGTCAAATAAAAAGGAAATACTGCTGAATGAAAATAAAGAGATGTGTTCTGAGCATGAATATGAACCCTTCCCATGTCACTATTAGATTTATTTTTTTCCTTAAATAATTTCTTGTTTTCTTGATATGAAAGAATTATAGGCAAAATGAAATAAAACCTGACATTCTGTTTTTAAGGAAAAAAAACGAGGAGTTTTTATTTATTTTGTTGTTGTTTTCTCATTTTTTTAATTAAACATTTACATATTTACTATTTTTTTAAAAAAATCATATACATGATACACCTACTCTGGCTCTCTTTTAATTGTGTTTGTATGTCAGGGGCCCCATTTGCTATGGGTTATTTTAAACATAAGAATACCAACAGTAGACATCTTTTTTTTCCATTTTCAATCAGAGACATTTTATGGACAGAAACAAATAAAAGGAAGGCAGAAAAATTATTTGTCTAAGAGACCAGGAACTGTTCTGCCTCCTTTGTTTGCAATTCTTTCTGCAGTTAAGGATAACTCAAATCTGAGCTGTAATATATGATGCCAATACCTCTTCAGCTAGAGATATTTACTGGTGGTGGAAAACAGAGCAATACTTGTCCTTAGTTTACATTCTTTCAAGTACTGTAACTGGAAATCATGATTTTGTGCTTTTGCCCTTGGTGATCCTTTCATGTTTGCTCAGCTACTTTTTTATTCCTCCTTCATTTTTGTTCTAATTTAGCACACTTTCATCTTACGGTATATCTAGGAAATAACAGAGAATGTTATAGCGTGTCTTAAAATGAACATAACAGAAATGCATTTTTATTTTGAAGTTTGTATGTTTCTCTCTTCCAGTAGGTAGGATTATAACACAGATGAGACAGTCTTCACTGCACTCAGAAATGTCTATATTAAGCTGAATGTTTTGATTTCTCCTAAAATATGGTACTGAAGTGCTAAAGCTTGGAGAAAAAGCCCAAGCCAGAGTTGACCTATAGATGAATCCTGTATATTTTATAACTGATAACCATTGTGCTAGTAGATATTGTACTAAATTATAAGAACCCACCTATGCTGATGTGAAAAGTGCTAAAGCATTGAAATACTGCAGCCTGAACAACAGGCCCCAAGCTGAAGCTGCTAACTTAGTGTGTAATCATTAACAAAGTATGTAAGCTCGCTAGTGAAAGATGCAGCTTAGACAAAATGTCATCAGTAGTGAGGAGAGAATATATCCAGCTTCCCTTGTTCAGCCTTGTTCAAGGCTGAGAACCCAAGTATTTGGCCTTGTTAGAAACTCCCTTGGTTTCCCCCCCTGAGCCCTGGCCAGTCTTTGGGTGGAATCCAGCAGGAGAATGAAAACAGAAATTTTCCACTCAAAACAAAGGTGCCAGCTATTCTGGCTTGTCGATCTCTGGTATATAAGGCTGGACCCGCTCACAGGGACTTTGGAAGCCTCACCTATGGGTGGAGGCAGCGCGTAGGATTTCCCCCTTGCCGGGACAGGCTCTCCAAACCCTCGCTGTAACCGGGGCTGCCCAGCCACTGAGGGTCTGGGTGATGGTAACGTATGCAAGTGGTGATGGAGCTTTCTTAATCACTATTCTCTCTCTCTCATGTAGTAATGATTTGATGCATTACCCTGTATTTTCCTATTTGCTGCTTTAAGTGCACTATTCTGCTGTTTCTACTGCATGTTTTCTGTGTTACACTGTTACATGGGTTATCACAAGTAAAATACACCTCTTTTCTCTCTGGTGTCTGAGTTTAACTGGTATCCTTAATCAGCAAAACAGGTACTTAACATTTTCTGTATCTTAACCAGTAGAGTTCCTCCTATGAGTGATAAACTACATCTTGGAGCACTGAATGAATTTATTTTCTTGTAATATTATTAAGGATTTATTTTATGATGTCTAATGAGATTTACAGTTGTAAATAAGGAATAAAGGTAATGTGATGGACTTAAACAGTTCTCCATGGACCACCCTAATATCCTCTGTACACCACAGCTTGGAAACTTCTTAGCAGACATTTTCAGAACAATTACATCCATAATACTGCTGTTAAATATTTTAGCAGGAGGCTAAGAATTCACTTCTGCTTCTGTAATTTTACCTTAAAAGGGAAGAGGTTGTGCCCACAATTCTAATTTCTCAGAAATAGAACACTGCACTGCAAAGTGGACATTGCCTATTTATCTATAACGTATCTTCCATGCATGGCCTCATGGATATATACCCTGTATTTCACAGCACTGCTAATTCTGCTGAAAACAAAGTGTACTATATTTGAATGGGGCTATAATTTCAGCCAATTATAAATGAAATACACCTGTTTAAAATTTGTGTTAAGTAATAAAAATAATTCAGAACTGATAAATCTAATTTGCAGATGATGGAGCATACCTACGTTTACATGCAGTTTTTATAATAAGGTAGGAACACATGTTTTTAACTGAAATGCAAACAACATAGTCACCTGTTTTAAACATCAGCCAGCCCTTTATGTTAAATATTAAACAATTCAGAATCTGGTTCAAAACCATTCCCAACAGTATTTAACTCTTCCTTGCACATTTATTTCTTACGATATCTGCAAACTACATACCTGGCAAAAGGCCAAAGCAACATCTTTTCTTAGAAAGTGCATGTTTAAATGAGAAATACCTTTAACAGTAAAATACACTGAGATTTATTTTAAACTTCTCCTTGATGTCTACTGACTGAAGTAACTTCTTCCTTATGCTTAAAACAATAATAAATACCAGTTAAAACAAAAACAAAAACAACACACAACAAAAAAAACCTTTTCACTGACTTTTGATCTTTTTGCCAAGAGAAAAATTAAACCTAGTAGTAAGTATTACAGTATTTCTACTGAATGCATTTCAGGGCAGGATTCTGAGCCCAACTGATGTTAGAAGTGATATCAAAGAACCTATATTTCCACATAAATGAAGATGGTGTAAACCGGAGAGGGTTACATGCTCCATGGTCATTCTTATGCCATGTGACTGAGACCATACATGTTACACTGCAAAGTACTAATATTTTATTTAATTATCATGGACATCCTGGCCAGTTGGAATTTTCAGGCATTAATCCAGCAAGGAGTATGATGTTATTTATACCTCCCCAAAGATAAATTAATGTCATTTGGTGGGAGTTTTAAAATACACAGTGACATACCTTCCACCAAATATGTGGAGCAGGCAAGGCCCTTCACACTCTGGAGATTGTGGTTAAGATTTGCTTGACATTTTCCTACTTGCATGGGATGTAAATCAAAGAGATTTGAAAGTACAGCATAAGGATGCTCTGATGTTTCTTGCACAGAGTAAGAATGTTTACATAGTGTTGTAATACAACTCCACTTGTTCCAAAGTTTAAAAAAAATAAAAATGTCTCACATATAATCTTCTTGGAATAATAATTCAAACCTAAGGAATATGATTGATATGAGGAAATATATGAAACATAAGATTTTATTGATATAAATGTATATAATTATTTTATATTAATAAAAGATTGTTTCACATATTTGCTCATATCAGTCACATTCTTTAGGTGTGGATTATTATTTAGTATCTAGATATAATATATTACAAATATATCATTATTTTACATTTAATTTGACAATAAGTTCAACATGAATGAACAATGTGCTGCTGCAACAACAAAGCAAGCCAACAGGGTGCTGGGTTGCATCAACAAGGGCATCACTAGCAGAGATAAAGAAGTCATTATCGCACTCTGCTCAGTGCTTGTCAGGCCATACCTGGAAAACTGTGTTCAATTTTGGTCCCCACTATGCAAAAAAGATGTGGACAGGCTGGAGAAGGCCCAGAGAATGGCCACAAAGATGGTTAAAGGACTGGGAAGCCTGTCATAGGTGGAAAGGCTGAGAAAGTTGGGTTTGTGCAGCCTTGAGAAAAGAAGGATTAGTGGAGACCTTATCACCATGTTCCAATATGTAAAGGGTGGCTACAAAGAAGATGGACACTCCCTTCTTACAAGGAGTCACATGGAAAAGATCAGGGGTAATGGGTACAAGTTACTCCTGGGGACATTCTGATTGGACGCAAGAGGAAAATTTTTCACAATGAGAACCATCAATCACTGGAATAATCTAAGGGAAGTGGTGGATTTCCCAACATTGGACACTTTTAAGATTCAGCTGGAAAGGGTGTTGGGCCATCTTGTCTAGACTGTGCTTTTGTGAAGAAACTTTGGACAAGATGATCCTTGAGGTCCCTTCCAACCTGGTATTCTATGATTCTATTATTTTATGAAATTAAAATTTTACTGATTTTGAAATCATAACATAGCTTTTATTTTTTAAGACCTAATCTATTTCTGTTCTCTATAAAATGTAGGTCCTATATTAGATAAAGAAATTAACTAAATTGGAAAAATATTTTGAAAAATGGTAGCAAACAAAATAAATATTATCAGTCTCAAAAAGATTTTCTTTCCTTTTGAGAATCAACATTAAAATTACGGGCATTGTGAAATTATGGCAGAAGCAATAGAAAAAAAGGCACAAAGGGTAGAACAGACATGGCAAAATCAATGCTAAAACAAGTTCACAAGTTTAGAAGATAAAATAAGTTCCCCTTGACTCATCCAACTAGAATTTACAAAGAGCTTTTCCAAAGGTCCTTATCCATTTATTCACTTATTCTTAGTGGAAATGTTACTAGATTCATTCTGAAGGCTTGATTCACAAACACTTCTTGCTACATTACATAAGATCTTAGGATCATCATCATATTCTTAATTAATCAGTCTTCAAAAAAGCTGTTGCTCTTACTAACCTTTACCCTGTAATTCAGTAGAAATAGGACATGGCTTTAGGTCTGTCCTAGGCTTGAAGAGATCAGAGTGAATTTCATCATCACAAGCTGAACATAACTGCTAAGTCAGGATGAGTTTGAATGAAGATACCTCCTACTGACACTGAAAGCGTTACATGAGTCCACATGAGAACCATCGTCAGTTTCTCCCACAGGTATAGAAAACTCCCTGCTCAACCTGTCATTTTTTTTCCCCTGCCAGTTAACGGAACACAACTTTTCTCAGGCAGTGTGTTGAAATCCTATGTTTTCATTTGAGGCTTGTTTTTCTGCTGAAGAGGAAAAAAGTACTAGTAGCTTATTCTTTCAGGGAAAAAAAACCCTCGGCTCCCAGCTCCCTTCTGCATACAAGCTTAATTTCTTTTGCATGTTTAATCATGATGTAATTGTGTAGCCCAGTCATATGGTATTGACGTTGCTAGTATACAGGCCATAAGCTTTATATTACACTTGAAAGGCCTCAGAGCTGAGATTTGACAGACTTGATCTGTCTGAATTTTTCTTTACCTGACTGCAGCTTTATTTTACCTGGTTTAGCAGTGACAGCTATTTCCCTAATTCACCAGGCAGCAATGGCTAATTTTATCCTTGCACTGTACAACCAGAGATTTATATATATAACAGAAACTTTTAAAAAATTTCACATAAGATGAGGTATTTACACCTCTAATGCAGAGATGTAGTGTAAAGAAATACAGGTCTGATACAGTGACAAGGAGTCTGAGAAGTGGAGGCATAGGATATTGTGCAGAGGAGCTCAGGCATGGGGTGGTGATAAGAGATGAGGCACAGGCTTGGCATGGAAGATGCCACAACTATAAACAACTCAAATATTGTCAGTTAAAGAAATGCAGATCTGGACATGAACAAAACTGGGTTTTTGGGGTAACGAACAGAAAAAAAAATTGTATCTAACATATATATAAAGGCTATCATATATAGTAAACTTGGATGTAACATGACATTGCAGACCAATGAAGAAAGAGAAAGGTGTAAAAGCTCCTTAAAAACATGTAAAAATGACCTCAGTTGGATACTGGATGAGAAAGAAAAACTATAAACAGCATATTCCTCCCAGCAAAGGACTCCAGAGGCTGACAGAATTTTACCTGTAAAGGTTATGTGGAAGCAGAGTGCTTCCTTCAAGGGTATCTGGCCAAGGACCTTTTTCAAAGTAACAAGGGTTGATAAGAAAGGGAGGATGCCATAAACAAGAACATACAGGTTCACAAATCTGACTGTTGCATTTTTAATTCTCTTATGAATATTATTGTGACTTTTTCCCCTTGAAAATAAATTCAAAACTTATTTTTCATCTAATAACAAGTTAGACTAATGGTGATTCTTGAACTGCACTGTTAAGATTCCCATTACAGTAACAATATCTTGGCTTTTACAGATATATGTATTTCACCTCCTCTTTGCCCATAACACTTTAAGCATAACACTAACTTGGTTTTAATCACTCTTTACCATAAAGAGTTTTTTTCCACAGGAGAAGTCGGGCTTCAAGTTACTTATTTATGTCCAGACTCATCCCACTGAACCTCAGGCATTTAGCTAATACATCTGAATAAGGGTATATTCTCTCAAGTGCCTGTCACAGTCAGTAGAGAGACACTGGCATGCCCAGAGGGCAAATCTGCTCTTAGTGATGCTGCACAACCAAAGTTGTTCGCTTTATGAAAATTAGAGAGAAGAAACAGGACTGATTCCTAATTTAAGCACCTCAAAGAAATGTCAAGTCAGGCAGATTGAATCTGACCTTGAATTGATAAGCTTTGTTTTAAGAATGACCATACGGTATACCACTAAATAAAACCCTTTCCCATTATCAGTCAATAAATCCCTTGGGTAATGGCACAACATATATGTGATATACACATATATAACGTATATATAAAAAGTAAGACTTTTTGCTAGAAGTGGGAGGCAGAAGTATGAATGGAATAACAAACAGAACCCAAAACTCTTTTCCACTGTGTTTTAAGTGAACATCATGTGCAGAAGGAATGAATGCAAAATGATATCAGAAATTGGTTATACTGTAAGCAAAAACTCAATTGCCCAATGATCTGAGATAGTGTAAATTATATGAAGTGATATTGGAGTTCTATGGCAGCAGGCTATGTTGAATTACCATTATTCTACTTAGCAGGAGACAAGGAACATAGATACTAGTGTAGAAGAATATAAAAAGGACATGCAAGAGTTATCTGGGGAAAAAAATAATTTCTGAAAAGACATAATAATCAATCAGTATTGAGTATTTGCTCCTGCATTTTGTTATCTTGACAATTATTTTTATGACTCTCTATCTATTTCCAATATTAAAGACACTTTTAGATATCTGTAGTTCGTAATGAATTGGACTGGGACCTGCACGTAGCAGATAATTCAGAAGCTAGTCAGTATCCAAAGGTCCCAAATTTTAAGTCACAGAGGGCAATCCCTCAGGAACCTAAAATTCTTGAGTTTCAACACTACATGCTGTATTCAACCTCTCCCAGAGTTTCCACAGGGGCTGTATTTATCACAAGCTGTTTCTTTCAGTCTGTAAAATGAAGACCTAGGGAGAGCATGTAATCCCTCTTCCTAATCTTTTCTGTTGATTTCTGTAATGGCATGTACCTCTGTCAGATGGATTATGACTTTTCATAGTAAAAATACTCAACTGATATTATAAAATACAGGAGTTATACTATATAGAGAGCAATAAGCTAAATTTTACATTATTAACCTCCAGAAACGTGTATGCTAATTAATGCCAGTCTGAAAGACTTTGTCTACAAATGACAGGAAAGGAAATGATTTATCAAAAGAGTATGGTCTATCAAGTTTTCAAAAGATTTTATGTTTTCATTTAGATAAGTAGAAAATTCAAGTTTTTGTGTGCAAATGGACTTTTCTAAATGGTGAATGCTGAAGAAGTGAGTAGATTAAATCTGTTGGGTGCATATTTAACATAGAGACAGGGTTTTTAAATGTAAATGTCTCACTGCCTTATTTATACATTAACTACAAATCATTATTGCTTAAAGCCTTGACCAGAGCAATTCAATCAGATAATTGAAGAGCTGTTCGAATTTTTAAATGGAGCATAGCTGTGCATAGTAAGAATGGATTAAACTAGTATATATTTATTTAGCATAAGCCCAATTCTGTATCTGTTAGATACTGGATAAAAATAAATAAATTATTTTTGGAGGAGAACTATAATTTAAGTTGAAAATATGCATTATTGATTATAGGGAAATAATCAAGTTGGAAGTTGGGGTAGATATGCATGGATGCAATATTTGAAACAGATTTTTTTTTTTTTTAATTCTAAACTAAATATTTTCTGAAGATTCTCATTGTATACATTTCCTGTATCTCAACATCAAAATTTTCTACACAGGAAACCTGGATAAGTAAAATCAAAGCTCTTCTGATGGAAGGTTTATAATTTTTCTCCTTTATAAATAATGTTGAAAAGTATGCAGTTGTTTAGTTCCCCACAGCAGATGATTTAATACGTAGAAATGATAGATGTTTAAAATTCTACTTGGAGACATCATGCTGGTTTGGAAATCCTACAGATATATTATACATTCATATTTAATTTACAAAATTCATAAATCAGGCACCCAGTATTTATATTTAAACATATATTTCTTTCTAGTTAATTAATCAAATTAAACATGAAACTGTATAAAATGCTGATCAACATGATTTATAACAATTAATTTGTTCTCAAATATTTTTTATCACATAGATGAAATACAGGCAGAAATGTCAAAATTTTTCTTTCAATTTTATGAGTTATCCAAACCAGAAGAAAGAAAAAGAGAGATAAATCATTTAAAAAAAAAAAAAAAGTATTAATCACTTCCATCTGAAACTACATGTTAGCTAATGACCAATTATACTTTCACAGATAATTATATACCCAAATTACAACAAACTGATGCTTGAAGAAGTGAAATAGTTGAGAACAACAAAATCTAATACTAATCTTGTAGCTCAACAGGTTATTTTTTTCTTTTTCATTTTTTTTAGAAAAAACTAATCTCACTATTTGATCTGTGCAACATACAAAAGGAAAGATGACTCCTCAAGTAACATGACTTATGGAGAGAATGGACAGATATAAGAAACTGTTGTAATGTATACACAATTATATATATAACTATAATCTGAAGAAAAAAATTAATGACCATCAAGTTCAATCTATTTGCAGTTATTCTGAGAAAGGTTGCTCTAAGTTTCTTCCTTCAGTTTAGATGTTTTACAGCATGCAGTAACAGTGAAACATTCTGCAGCTTAGTTTTACAGGAGTTGACAGCAATTCCAAATTTAAACATATGCTTTAGCTTTTCTGAAAAGGCATGCAGTCAAAGAGCTGCAAAATCCTTTAACAAAACTGTTCAAAAACACATTCCAATATATCCAGGTTACCTTGCACTGAGCCCATATCTTCTGGAAAGTTACATAAATATTAGTGGTGTCACAGACACTCCATGATTTCCTTTAGTATTTTTTAAAAAGATGATTAATTACCACGACATTAAATGTGTTTCTTATTTTACATTTAATTTTATATGGCTTCAGTATTGACCACTGTTGGTTTTGTGTCTTTTTTTGATAGATAAAAATGGTCTTTGGTACTCTTTTCAGTACGTAAAACTCAACCATATGTGGATCAACAGAGAACAAAAGGGCTCAGAGTCATGGACTCAACATACAGGTAATATATTATTTCCAATAGATTCCTTTAACTAATTTAGAACAATATTCCATAGAACATTAATTTCAAGATCTACAGTTCCACAGTAGCTTTGTTAGCAAATAGCACACAAATTAAAAGGAACAACAGAATAAAATATTACCCATCATATATTTGTGCTTTTACAAACATGTATAATATATAAATTATTTATTTGTAATGTAAAAACAAGTATCAACTTCTGGCAACCATGAACAGTCAACTCTGTATTTACATGGAGATAAAAGTGAGGTGGTCTTCAATTTTAGGTACAAACCTCTATGTATTGAATTTTTGAACTGGTTAAAAATCTGAAGAAAATAAATACGAATCTAGAAAACTGTTTTCTGTATCAATGGGATTCAATTCACCTTGGTGCATTATAATCGGGGTATAATAATATTGCCACATAGAAGCAATTTTCTTATCAGAACTATCTGACTGTACTATTTCGTGTGATATTCATTTTTTACTCTTTTATTTTGTAACACCTTTCCTTTAAATTTTCTTTCAAATGTAAAAATTAGTCCACAGTATGAGCCTATATAGTAAATAGTAAGTAGTAAAAAGATGAACATCAGGGGAATAAGTCTGGTTGTTGTTAAATAGCTGTTACTTTTCAAAAAATCACTAATAGAAATGGCATTAAGTATTGCTACATGCGTTTTTAGAAAGTTCATTGTTTTTTCAAAAGTATAATTTAAATATCAAATGATGCAAAGAATGAGAATAAACTTTTTAACCCATACCGTTCTTAAAGCTGCACACATAATGGAACAACTGAATGACAGTTATAGTGACACCTTAACAAGTCTCATTTGTGCCATTTGGTATGTTTTTTCTATTTTTCTTTAAGAAAAGTTAATGTTTTAAAATAATGCTATTTATGTCCTTGAATCTTGGCACACTGAACAAAAACCAGCTCAACACACTGAAATGTTGAATTTCTAAATGCGACATGAAATATTTTTTTCTACAAAGTTTAATTACTATGAAAAGAACCATGATTGCACTTTTTTTATTTTTTTATTTTTCCTCCCAGGCTCAGAATATTAGATATTAGAAGTAAAATGAAAGGCTTTTCCACTGCTCTAAGAAGAGTATTGGCTATGTTCATCTACCCTGGTTCTATTATGTGTTTTTAATGATGCAAACAGATAATGTTTGCACTTTTGTGAAAGCATGAAAATTAAATTAGGCCTCAATTAATTTGGGTGTTTGGTGAGTCAGTCTTTTGAATTAACAGCACATTATAGTAAATTATCTTAAAGTAGGTGTTCTATATAGTAAGTAAAGAAAAGGTTAATGTGTTGGAATACTTTCAGAGAGAGAAGAATGGACTAAAGCTAAAAAGACTGCATCTTCATAGCATAAAGAATTATGGTCATGTATCATATTTTAAAGTTTGTAAAATTAGATTTTAATAGCAAACTATGCATGATGACAGGAAGCTATATAAATAGGAAGGAATACATATTCATATTCATGAAATATGAACTCAGTTAATGAATCCTAAGGCATTCTGCTACATTGTTTTTCTGTGCTGAAGTACTGAAAGAGAATTCAAGAATATTTGTGGACTCTCATCACCCTTCTTGACTGTAGTTTATACTTCCTCAACTGATGTTTGGAAAAGACAACCTCATGTAAACCTAGATCAAACTCAAAAGAACACAAATGATAAACCTTAGAATGCTTAGACCTTTCCCATTACTTGAAACTGGAGACAATCAAAGAAAACTATGAGAACTGGAAGTCCAGTATTTCTTCCTAGGTAATATATGTACATATATTTTGTCTTTTAACTATTTTGCTGGTTTATTTGGCCAGTTGTCCAAGCCTTAGCACTTCAGTCATGAAGTCAATGGACTGTGTGGTTCAATTTACCTCAAACTAGACATTTTAGTCTTGCTCCAATTGTACAAAGATGTCATCAAGCTTAAAAATCAAATGCTCAGAGTTATCTGATAAAGTACCTTGGCCTTGCAGATGTAACAGGATTTATGGGAGAGCCATGAGTTTTTTGGAGTGTCAGCTGAACACCAGGACAAATACTCTAGTCCAACTAGAATGATAACAGAAGTCTTTTTGTAACCAACTAATTAATCTGAATAAGCTCTCTTTAATCTGCTAATATACTGAGCAAACAGGGTCACAATTCAGCTGCCAAGTATTTAGGTTTCTAATTTGAAACCCCCTCAGCTGTCCTGAGTATCTGTTAGCACCGTACTTAGGTTTCAAATTCATCAGTGTATCCTAAATATTCCTAGATGTCTTTGAAAATAACAATTGAAGAGACCTTCAATTATCTGAAAGAAGGTTTTACATATATGTATACACACACACACATATTTAGCCAGCTATATTTGCATATCTAAGTTTAGAAAATGACCATCTGGAACTACATTTTACCCAAGGAAACATTAACTGTGTTGTGTAATAACTAAGAGTCCTTTCCAAACTGCTGATTCCTCAGGCGAGGAATAGATTCCAAGAGTCAAATGCTGATATGCTAATTTGAATAACATCACTTCCTTTGTTACAGCTTTTCATTGATGATATAACAACATAAAGATAAGATTTGAACTGTAATTTCATTATAATTGATAGTTAGCTAAAGCCAAAATTATTTTCTCCAGAGTTTCAGTTTTCTAACTAAAATAGTTATCACATTTAGACAGCATTAATGATCACATATCTGGACATCTGCCCAAGACCCTTCACTGATTACCTAAACACTAGATACTATTAATAAGAAAATTAATGCAGCAGTAAATAAGAAATAATTATCTGAATATTATTCTTTGTTAATTAGTACCAGAGTGGTAATTCAAGTCTTGATGTATGGACATACATATACCCCTATATATACATTGTTTTATTAAGCATCCATTCATTCCTCTAGAATGTCTATTCATAAAGGTTTATTTAAATTTGCTTAATAAAAGCTATTTTTATTTAATCCAATATAATTAAAAGTTTGCTGGCAGTTGCATTTAGACAGAAATCTGCAGACATCTGTGGCTAGAGACCACAGCATATAACAAGACAATCCCTAGTCTCAGCAAAACTAGCTCTCTTGACTTTTAAATGACTGCCTAGAAGGCATGTTTCCTTCCAGGACAAAGAAATTGGGAGGTCTGGCATGTTCTTCTTAGCACAGATGATATTGCACCCTTGTTTTAATTATCTATCATAAGCAAATCACAGGAACGCTATGGGGCTTATTTTATTTAATGTCCTTTTTTTTTTTTTTTTTTCCTAATTTACTTTTCATCATAATTTTTTTTTCTTGTTTTTTTTATTTTTTTACTTTTGGCCTGGAAAAGTTTGGTTTGGTTTGTTGTTTGTTTTGGTTTTTTTTTTAACAACGCCATGAACTTCTGAAACATCTATTTGTTCATGAACTATCACAGCAAAAATTATTCTAAACAACTACAAAAGAATCTACCAGTAATCAGTGCACAGTTTTGAATAAAACATTTTGCATTATTTTATTTAGTTGGAAACATAAAAGAAAAAGGAAATATAAAATCAAACCAAACAAACAAACAAAAGAAAAAAAAAAAAAAACAAACAAAAAACCAAACACAATAGTTAGTAAGAAGAATCAAAAGAGCATAAAAATCCAACTTTAACATCCAGGATGAGTAGGAAATATACCTGTAACAATTAAAAGGTATGTACATCCAGAGTGATTGATTAATAGAGTTTTGCTTCAAAGTAAAAAGGAGAAATACAAGAATCAAAATATGGAAAACATAATCTAAATATCGTTGATGTTGTAGTTCAAAGAACAATAAGAATACATAAGACATTTTCAGACAATGTACAATATAAATATGACAACACATGTACAGAATCTGCTTTCTCTTTGTTCATTTTATTGTTAATCTTACTGAAAAGACTTAGTAAATACACAAGGTATTTTTTCTGGCAACAGAAATTTTTCTAAGGAATTTTTATTTGCTACTTACAAAACCATCACCTTATAGCTATGTTTGAAAAGCATATACTCCTAATCTTTATAGTCTTTAGAGACATGGAATTTAAAGGCAATTAAATTGTTCTTCTAATTTAGGTCATATTATAGCTTCTGAGTGGGTTAACAAATTGTTGGAATTAATTATGTATTAACTTTAAATAGGTCTTGCCTTTTAATATAAAACAAATTTCCTGATGGCTATGGATTTTTTCGTCTTCCTCCTTTGGCTTGTAAAACCATTTGTTTACTCTATGCACATGTGTTAGAATAATGAATTCCTGCTGAAATCTGGTGCAAATGAATGTTCTGTTCTTTCACTTCAAAGCTGAGTGACTTTTGGACTTCTGACAGAATTGGTTTGAGACTCCTATATTTATAGAAGACATTGTAGTAGGTACATGTAGACCTACAATACAGCAGGTCCCAAACCTCCAGTCACTATTATTTTCTCATTAAATCATTATGTTTTACTTTATGATGTCCAAATAGTTATTTGCACTGATAAAGAAAAAAACCCTGCATTTATAAATATATTTTATTTTTCCACATAAATCTGAGACTCAGTACCGAATACAGAAGTTTACTGAAAACAAGATGAGGCCAACCAGTTACATAAACAGTGTATGTCAGGTTGTATGAGGCTTCACACTTATTCTGGGAGTTCTGGAAAGTAGATGATTATGTTTTATAAAGCTGTCCTTGTGTCTTGGGTCCAAAACCCCACTCAGAGTCTCTGACGTTACATAAGCTTACTTTGTTGACATGCACAAAATTTAGAAGATCTTGTGACCTGTGAAAAAAACCCGACATTCCTAAAACTGAAAAACCTTTTATTATTAATCTGTAATACCTCAGTAACAATTATGTGTACAGGCCATCAGCAGTTTTTCCATATAGTAGTCCCCTCCTATATTCAATTTGCTCTGATACTCAGCAAAAGGTCTGATAATGGCTCTATTTACTCTCCTCTGATACAATACTTATATCACAGTTAGTAACTCATAGCTCATTTGATATTGTTTGACTCAGAGAAATAAAATTACACTTTTTAATTCTGGGTTTTGACAATTTTAATTTTAAATTTGTATAATGTACTGATGGGATGTCCAGCTCCCAAGTAATACTGAATTTGCTGTTGATCTAGTATGGCAGCTTATTGCACAAGTAGTCCTGTAAGAATTTACATAGCTTTATGGCACAAATAGACACCATACATTTAACAACAAAAGCTATTTTTGTTGTTGTTTTCACAGACATACATAGTTTACATTAACAGAAGCTTTAAAAATCTTGATGATGTAATAAAAACAAATGATAAAATATTCCAAGGTAAATAACCTAACAGAAAATTTTTCTATTTAAATCTCTTTATTTTCCCAAACAAAAAAATATAATTGACAATGATGTGTGGGAAATTGAGAAAATGTGACAGAATAATGAAAAAAATATTTAAAAGAGCATAAAAGAAAGAGATTTTGAGAGAGATTTCTTCTCATTCTTTTTGGTTGGTTGGTTGGTTTTGGTTTTTTTTACAGACTAAAAGCAATATGGGACTACTCAGGAATATTATACCTGTATCAGTCAAGAAACTATAAGCCTTCTACTTCATTTTTACAAAAAGTCAAAAGTCAAAACAATGAATCCGATGTAAACAAACAAACAAAAAAAAAAAGTGCACAGACGTAGAAATTAGGGTAGAAAAACAGGATGAAAATGTAGTCTTAAACATATCTACAGATATTTGCCTATCTAATGAAGCATGCAGTTTCAGGTTGGCATTATTTGCAAACAGGAGGATCTTTTGGCAGAGAATATGATTGCTGTATATTTCAGGCTGTCCTATTTCGATAGGGTTAGTGTCCTGTAAATAGTTGTCTTATATCTTCTGAACAGGCAAAATGCCATATGAACAGATGGATATGAATATTATTATGAAAAAACTTCTACGTTCTTCATGTTTGAGTTTTATCGGCCAGAAACACTGTCACAAGTTGTGGGCAGTTTTTTGAAAAGTACATGCTATTATTACTCGATTTAAATAATCAAAGTTTGGAAAGAATAGTCCCACAGGTAGCAGTCTATCTGTTTCTGGAATCTGAAAATTAAGTTTACCGATTAAGAAATACCATAAGAAATAACCATGTATTATAAGGATTTTCAGTCTCAAGATGGTTCAAAGACAATTTAAGTCAATACAAAAGTTATTCTTTTTTACTCAGCAATTTTGGTCAGGCCAAAATTTAATGCTGAATGAATCAAATTTTCAGGATTAGCCATGCTTAATAATAAACAATAAGAACGTTAATATCCATATATAATTTCTAAATGTATAAAAAAAAAGACCTGATAACAAGAAGCTTCACATTCTTTTGTTACTCCTGAAAAAAGAGAAAGTAAATGAAATTTTAAAAGAAGGAAATAGTTAAGAATTAAACCACCTTTAAATTAACATTGCAAGATATTGTTACAATGCAAACCAAGATTCAAACACAGACAGTGCATGTACATATTTAATATTCAGAGTAATAATAAATTGTGCATAGTCAGTAGTTTTCAACATAATGCAACACTTATTTGAAACAGAATCTGAAAACTTTAATACTGAAATATATACACATATATATAAACACAGACAGAAGCAGAGAAGCCAGATATATGTGTGTGTATATATATATGCAGCATATAGTTTCTGTTGTTTTGCTAAAGTAAGAAATTATATTAAGCTTAAAAATTGAAATCTTTCCCTTATGCCTTCCTTATTTAGCTGATTACCAAAATATTCTAAAGCTCAAACACAACTAGCTATACTGAAAAAAAAAACCAAAACAAAACATATATATATATATATCTGTCCCACTAACACACATAAAGTTTTAAGGAAAAGAAGTAGTGAAATAACTCATTAAGTCTAATACTCATGCTTCCAATTTTTTTACAACATGCATTTTTAGCTGAATCTCTTTTCTGGAATGAAATAAATAAAATAAGGTTATAGTATGCTTCAGATCATAGAGGTCACATCAACATGAAACTAATGTATAGTGACATTATGCCATCTGAAATATCCAATCCACAAAGACCCTTGTCTCTCAGTCTCAGTGTCATTTTTAACTATGATTTAGTATTTTTTTCTTGATATTTGAACTCAGAAACTCTGAAAAGCTCATATAATAACAACTGAAACAGCAAAAAGCTTCCATATGTAGTGGTCGAGAAAGATGATTTAAGGTCAATAACCTGCTTTTCAGGTGAGGTTTTTAGGTGGTACCATTACAGTTCAACAAACATGATTGGAGTAAGAGGAATTTGGTGATCCAGATCCAGATCTAATGATCTGGGGCTTTTTGTCTGCTTTTCTTTCTCAGATACTTGTTAAACAGAATATTTCATTATGAGTTAGGGTGAGAATCTTGGTTGTGTAAAAAGACTTGATTCTAAATTCCAGCATAATGCATAACAAAAACATTATACATTTAACGAAGAAAACTATTTCCAGGTGTCAATTTTGTTCGGCAAATAACTCACTGTCCACTACAACCTGCTATAACAGAAGGATTTCCCGTCTCAAAGACCTTTCTCAGAACTAAGGGAGATGTGAGATACAGAAAAAACCCCAAGTCCTAGAGGACGAGATAGATAGTCTCTCCAAATTCTGCCCTAAATTACTCTGATAATTACTATTCATAGAGTAAAATGCTGTTCCCTAGAGCTTGAATTTCAGAGACAACATGCACATACTTCATTGTTACTAACACAGGGGAAAAGAGCATAAGGTATTGCAACTGGATATGTCACCCTTATTTCAGCCAATCAAAATATGGCACTCATTTGCTGTGTAGCATAATAGTCAAGAAGGGAAGTTATGTGAGAGAGCTGGGTAATGTGTGTCAGTACCCACATCAAGAATAATGGGAATTCAGTAAAGCAAAAATGAAAACATAAATGATTAACAGGCCTCGTGAGGTTGAGAAGGGCCTTCTTCACTTCCTTAGGGAAGCACTTCTTATAAGGATGCAAAGAAGAGGTAAGAGCTACCCTAGTAAAATATATGTTGACCATAATTAGGAGTTTGTAGATCTGTGCTCAAAACCAACAGGGTTTCACAGTAGCATAGGCCAGAAAATTTATAAATAGAGTTTATTTAGAGATGTTCTAATTGCCTACACAAAACTAAAACAAAGCCATAAGGCTTACATAATTTCATTTCAGTGAGAGTTTTTATATATACTCATTTGGAGGCAGAGTGGGGTTGTTTTGTTTTGTTTTGTTGGGTTTTTTTTAACTTTGTATTCATTCACAAGAGAAAATAGTATTGGGAGATTACATTGAGTACATGACACAAAACATGCCATATTTATGTTCTATCCAGTCTTGTTTATCTAATTAAATATATTTTTCTCAGAGATACAAGGATTCAAGCTAACTTTACAAACACTTTAATAACTAGATCATTGTTTATAATGTTTGTATTAATTTGTTGCTCCATAGTTTGTGACTTAAGAGTTTATTTTTTCCACTGCTGACATCGGCATTTGTCACTGCATTGATACTGAGGTCACTTTATAATGACTACTTCTATAATTTTATCTCCATGGATTAGTCTAAACATATCTAATACCCTTTAAACAAGCAACATATTAATTTTGCATCTTACTGACTGACCATATTTCCAGGATAATTATGTTATGATAAATATTGAACTTTATATATAATATGTTATCTTTTGGTACTGAAACAGAAAATGTTAAATAAAAAAAAAAAAAGTGAATTAATAATATTTATTTTATAAAGTGAATTAATTTCATCATACCTTGTAATAAATCAATATTTCATTAACAAATTTGGTGTATTATTTATTTGTTCATAAGTATATTTTTGATGGAAACCTTTTAAACAGATTTTTATCAAAACGGGTTTCCTGTAATGGTCCACAAATAATGGACTTTCTCAGTGACAGTAAAATAGTAACTTTAATGTGGAAGGACTTCAGAATCCTGTATTTCCATTTAAAACAACTGTCCCTGCAGAAGTCTTCTCTTACTCTGGTATTCTGAACAGAATAAAAAATTTTAAAATTAGACATCGACTACAAAGACAGATCTTAAGCCTTAAATTATGGGCAGTCTTTCCCTACCAAGCTATTCACCAAGCTTTCAGCAAGAATATATCAAAGCAGTTTTGGATATTACTTGATGTTTAATGTAGATGAACAGTGGCAAAACTTTCTTTAAATCAAACTAAATTCTCATCTAGTCATGATACAATATGGGAGCTCCTGTATCTCGTCCTCTTGGGGCTAAAGCATCTACAAGTTTACACATCTTTTCCTCTCTAGTACTGTTCAGCTACAGTGTTATTGTGTCTCAGACTACTGTGTTTCCTGCTGCCAACAGCTGTTTCTCTCTTTCCCCTTCTCTCCCTATTGCTCCCTATGGACTGTTCTCTGGCTTCTTTTCCTTCCCAGGTTTCTATTTCAAATTCTCTGCCTTCCCTATAATTCTTGATTTTTAAGCTTTAACTTTATTTCTGTTAGCAGTTGTCAAATTCAGTTGTCCAACAGAGGTGAGGCAGCCACTGTTCCCTGTCCCTAGGTACAACCAGCAGAAAGGCTGAGCATGTATTGCTAGCAGACAGGCAAACCCATGTACATACCACATATATACACAGACAGCCACATGGATAAACACAGACAGAAAACAGCATTCATATGGACACAGGGAGAACACATGGCCTTATCCCATTCCCCTCTCTGATAAGGATAGAAGTTCATTAGTGGAAAGTATATATACATACATACAATGCGTACAGTAATGATCCCTCCAGAATCTGGGCTCAGACACTCAGTCTTCCCAGCAGCTGCCCCTGGATCCCAGTCTGCCCAGTTGCAGGGACCTAGACATACAAGCCCCCAAGGCCCCAGCCTCACAGACCCTTTCCAGATACTGATATTTACATCCCCTTTCACACACAAACACACACGTGCACGTGTGCACATACACTCTACAAGTCTCTCCGCTAACTGTTCTCAGACACTCAGCTCACCCAGCCCCCCCAGCAGCCTGATTCCCTCATCTCTCTGTTGCCTCATGCACAGACACACAACCATGCAAATGAGTATTTCTGACAGCTGATCCAGACCTATGACCTGACCAGTAGAAAATGCTGGACCCCATGGTAGATGACTTGGACATCCGGGTCCCTCCAACTCACAGACTTTAATATTTTGCTTCCAAGTTACTTATCTCACCAGCTAGACTGCCTTGATATTCTTTAGTGATCACACATCAGCACATGAACCCACACAATATGTATGCACTATGGCATCTCCAGTTGCTGGCATCATTGACACATGGACCCTCTGACCCCTGGTAAAGTGGCTGCAGTCAAACTTCCATACACTCTCATGCATGTGGAATAGAGAGTCCCTTACCCATAAAAAAAAAAAAAAAAAAAAGTTAGAAATTGAGTTTAATAAGAAGACAGGATAGAATGTGATAACCAGCTGTAGGGAATAGCTACACAAATTTATGGACTAGCAACCTGTTTGCACATGACCAACCCTTTTTATGAGTTTCTCCTTCTATGTCCCCATACTTGTTCTTTCCCAAACCTCTTTGATCAGTACACTTCCCTGTCTTTGGCTCCTCCACTAAACCTTCAACAATACAGCTTGCACAATTCCCAGATGTTCTTTGTAGCATCCTATAATGAGCCTCATACATTCCCACAATCCACTTAAGTCACCCCATAATAAATTCTGTTCCATTCCCAAACTGTTTCTGCTTCATCCTGTAATAAAGACCATAGGCTGTTCTCCTTTCTTTGCAAAGCCTCCTGGTGCAAGTTACCCCGTTTCTTACTGCAGATTACCAAGGCACTAATCACTCTTTCTGGGTGGACATAAAGAGGAGACAATTCCATGTGCTCCCTGTTCACTGAATAGCTTACTAGCTTCCTCCACCTGTCATTATTCTTATCTTTGCCAGGGTGCCTGTGTTGATGGTATTAGACTGGTATTAGTTTAACAATTTTTTTATTTCTTTTTTTCCTACTTAAGTCCTCTTCTCTCAACACTTCTTATTTCCATATCTATTATTCTTTTTTTTTTTTCCAGCTCTTAATTTTATGCCTTTACTGTCCAACTCTGCCACTTTTTTCCATGTTTTATAATTTAATAAGTACAGGGAAATAAACTACTTCATCTACCTTAGGAATTAATTAGAAATTCTACTTTAGCAAAATGGGAGATGAGCACTAGCACACAAGCAGTGCTTACTATCTGTTCTGTTTGGATAGCATATTAGATAGTTTCATACCTTTGCCATATCCTTTTAATTACAAAAGCCTATTACATGCCCATTCCTGTCCAGTAAGTCTTAGTTTCCTCTCATATCACTTGCCAGACACCTGAATCTTCTCCAAATTCTCCTTGTGATCTGGCAATACTTAATACACATATTGTTCATTCACTGCTGAAAACCTCTCTCTTATCTGTTCTCTGTATGAGACAGGAGGATCACAGAAGATGCAGCATAAGGAATACTCCCATACAACCAGGCAACATCAGAGAAAGACCAGGTATCCAGCATGAAGCCACTGAAACTGAGAAAATGTCATGGAAACCAAGGAACAGATGATCTATAAAAAAAAAAAACCAACCAAAAAACCACAAAAGAAATCATTTCAATGCTTCCAATGAAATATCATTCTAGCATACAGAATACTGTTGTATTGCTTTTTCTTAATGAGTTGTGCTCATTCCATAATTAAAATATATAAATAATATTCTGTTAATATAACCTATGTCTTGGCAGCCAAGTTTCCCTCTTCTTCTCATTCAGATGCAGCCTACACTCGTGGAACACATACAAGCCAGATTCCATCAGAGGAATTATAGTCTCATATATTATATTTTGTTAGAAAGTCTGGGGAAAAAAAAGAAAACCACACAAGAAAAGAAAAATCTAGACTCAGTCTTCTGTAAGTGATATATCTGCAGTAGTGGTTAAGACACTTCAAAAGTTTTTTGTTGTTTGTTTGGTTGGGTTTTTTTTCTCTAAAGTGGTTACCATCAACAAACAGACCAGGAATAAGCAGAGGTATTTTCATGTTCTGGAATAAATGGAAAATAATTAGTTGAACTGACTTACTTCAACTACGGATAAATAAACATATTTCTTTTTCTGACAATTATAATTGGTCAAACTCCATAAAAAACAACTCCATGTTAGCTTAACTTTTCAGTAAATTCAAGATCATAGATGACCCTACCTTTATAAAGTTTAGATATGTTCTTACTTCTCTTGGGAGTGAATCGTTATATAGCTGTGGAAAACTGATGCTATCTTCTGTCATGTCTTACAGATGCCAAGAATATTTCAGTCCTTTAGGATGAAGTGAGATTGAAAAAAAAAGATTCTCATTTATGCTTATGTTATGGCACCTGGGAAATAAATCCATTCTTGAACTGTGCAAAGAACTCAATTTTTCTTCAGGGAGTAATTTCAGATTTTTATGTCTCTTTGACCAGTACCTCAAGTGATTGACCACCCTCCTTATATTTTTGTTCTGTGATTACATCAGCTGTCATTGGCCAACCTCAAACTATAAATCTCTATGTGTTAAGGAGGTAGAACTACCTGACAGAACTGAAATGGATGATTTGATCTTTTCAGAAGGTTGAATTTAAAATGAGGGGAAAAAAAAAAAAAAAAAGAGTCTAAAACCTAACTTTAAGCTAGCTTCATCTAAGGGATCCTTTGTAGTCAAAGGGCAGAAAGAGACATTTCTAGGCCATGATTGATTTAATCTAAATTAAGATGGTCAAATGCCCCTTTCCCAGAAAATATCACTTGTTAATATCTAATATCCAACGTAATCTGAACAACCCAATTTGAAATTCATCTGACTACTGATCACTAAAATTATGGAATAAGCCACATTTGAATAAGTGTGGCTTAATATTAAGTTCTGCTATTCATGATAACTGTATGTTTCTTCTTCAGTATTAGCTCAAACATGGTCTTCTTTAATAAGTTATGAACTGTGTCTTTTTTTTTTTTCTTTTTTGTTTTCTGAAATGGGTAGGAATACTTACTTTTTTTACTTTAAAATGAAGTTAAAAGATATTCTAAACCAAGATGGCAAACACTGATTAACTATCCTCCTGTAACTCATGAGCACATAGTAGATACACCATTTTGCCAACAGCTTTTGCATTGTTGTGGCTGATAAGTAAACAGAAAGCAGGTACTAATTCCCTCTGAAATAAAAAGGTTTTGTGCCTATTCTTTATGGATATCTGTTGGTGGTAGTAGTAATAAATAAATAAAAAATTTATACTTAGGAAGGTGTGATGCTTAATTAAATACAGTGTGGCTTCCCTGACTTAATGAGAGAAAGTATTTGTTATATCTGAGGATTGTCATGCAAAAAAATACATAGAATACCAGTATGTAAGAGTAAAGACATAGCAGGGTGAAAAAATTACAGAAATATTAATTTTCACTAAAATAAAAATGCGTGAACCTAGAATATGAAAAAAAAAAAAATGTTTCAAGCTCATTAAAGATTATTATACATAATGAAGGAAAGCCAAATTCAGAAACCTCAATCCTTCAAAGGCAAACAGCATAGACCTTGCTATGAAAATTTACAGAAATTAAGATTGGAGTGTAGACTTTAGAGCAAAGAGTTTGATTAAGAACTCTGAAATAAAGAGGGTGGGAAACTGAAGAGGTAACTTGGAAATAATTAGACTCTGAAGTTGTCCTCCCACAAAGCCAAAGACCAGAAGTACCAGAATAAAATGCAACATTCAGAATCCAGTTTTCAGTAATTTAATCATGAGAACTGTATGGAAAGTCTCAAGTATCATTTATCTTTTCTCTTCCTTTCTATTCTCTAAAAGTAATGTTTTCTAATCTGTTCAGTGTCCTTTGAAATAGAACATATGTGCTTATTTCCATCCTTCAAATTAATACTGGCAGGACTTCAGGCACATGGGTTATAAGTAGACTCCTATCTTTTTCCTCTTTTTTGCAGTTGTTTGTATATTCCCATATGTACTATAAGCAAGAATTTATATTCGGGGTTAAGAGAAATTACAGTCTGTTATGATCCATGTCAACATATAGCTAGTATGACTTTTGAATGCCCCAAGGGGAAAAAAGAAATCAACTTCAGACACAGAATATCTATACTTTATTATCTCATCCCTAAAATAAAAAACAAAATGGTGTTCTATTTTCTTATGGATAGCTTTCTGTACATATAATTGTAATTTAAATGGTAGGATACATAATATCTCTCTTAAAGATCTAGACACACCTATTGTGGAACTTTGCTAACACTGCCAAAATTTTATACCTCAGATAAGTCTTTGAGAAAACTTTCAGAGCTATTTCAGGGTCTATATTGTAAATATATACATGTTTATGTGAGTAAATTATGTATTATTGCCTACATCAAGCATACTATACAATAATATATGTATCAGGTATATTATAAATTAAGCATTTCTTTTCTAAATGTGGTCTTCTCTAAATGAAACAATTTATCTATTACTTTCAAAAACTGCAGCCATAAAGGCTCTTAAACTCTCTTAAAGGCTTTTGTATGTCTCCAAACTGAAATTAATTTAATTTTATTCTTAATCCAACAGAACTCTTGAAGCAGTTAATGCTGGTACTAGAAGAAAACTGCAGCCAGAAAATTCCTCCATCAAGTTTTCAGGCCAGCTCTATTCTTTAAAATGAAATCTTCCATGAACAAGCACTGTCATCTGTCACACTATAAGCACATCTTCTTTGACATCTAAAGCTTATTTAAAAGGACTCTCTTTGAAATGTCTCCCACCCATACTCCACACTTCTTTTGTTGCAAGCCATTCAAAAACACTTGAAAAGATGGAAGAGGAAGTGAAGTTACAACATATGAAGTGCAAGTACTGCACACATGCATAACCATCTGTAGGCCAAGCTTTGAAGCCCTTCAGCAAAACTGAAGCTTCTTATTCTTATTTCCTCAAACATTCAGGAGGAAACCACTGCTTTCAAGCAAGTCCTGGCAACAAATTTTTTTGTCCAAAACAACCACACAGCAAGTGATTTAACATGTTCCAGGAAGAACTTGAAAAGAGGAAAGCATGGTTTTAACAGAAATTTTGTAGTGAGGGAGAACTTCTGAAAAGATTATTGATGTACTCTTTATTCAAATATACTTTTATCTTGGCAGTCTCACTTTATCATGAAGGTAGATATTTTTTCAGTACAGTATCCCTTATACAGTTTTGGAAGCAGAAGTCCAGCAGAATTAAATTCCCTCTTTAAAGGTATATCTACTAACTGAAATTGTAACCCTTTTCTCCCTAGCAAGATTTTGGGGTTTTGTTAGATTTTTTTTCCAAGAATGTTAACAGAGCAGTTACATTAGTAGATAATGAAAATTATGATACATGAAATGAAACGTACTTCATAATTGTCAGACAAAAAATGAAATCAATTACCATATGCACATACATAAATAAAACTTCTTTCCAGCTTGTTTTCTTCACTGAAAGAATATTTTTGGCTTTATTTCCCTGCTACATTTCCCTAAATCAGCGTTGCACCAGGAAAAACTAAGCATGTCTATATTCTGAGTGGCTGCCAGTGAGACACTGACCAAAAGCCTTTTGAACATCTTTCATTGGGTTCAGCTGTTGGATAAGGCAGAGAAATATACTTGGAGCATAACAGTCTTCCCTGAACACTGAGCCATTTCCTGAAAACTAATCAAACATAACAATAAATTATATCAGACACATACCGAAGTATTTAGAACTTCACCTGTATATAATAGTATATACCTTCTATTCTCACTTTCTCAGACTGAGGAAGTTACATGAAGAGGATATATGTTAGCAGCCTTTGGTAAGGAGCTATGATGTAAAATATTGCAAATAAAAGTGATTTCATTTTAAATTATATAAGATTTATTTAATCAGAAACTTAGAAAGAAGTCAAAAAAGTTAGATTTTGAGTCTTTCATAACATATGTCTTTTTTACTCTTCATCTTTTCTGATTACTTCATTTCTGTCGTATTATTTTTAAGTGACGGTTCACATCTCAGGTTCAACCAAAATTTCATAGATAGAAGTGCATGTCTGACCTAGCAGTTTTGCAGCGATGAAAATTATGAACCTTACCCCTGTAACAAAATTTTGTAAAAGTACATAAGAACTGTATTAAATTAATTTTCTTCATTTTCTGAAGAAACCCTTGCTTTATGAGAAAATGAGACACTCCCTTGCTCTTGGTGCTTTAGGCCATAGTTTATTAATTCATGACAAATATCTTTCCTCTGAACATCCAGAATTGTGCATGACTTCTCTTTGATCTTCAGTGATCATGCATTTGCACCTCACATGTACTTCTGGGAAACAGAACTTGCTAAATTTTGCAAACTACATGTTGTTCATTTATTATGCTCCTTTTTTTCCCCTCATGGTCAATTTTAATCATAGTGAAGAATGAGATTAAAGGGTCTGTCTTGATGAAAGCCAACCAATATTAAAACACAGCTGTTTGGAATCAACACATTGGAGGAACAATTGTTTTATGAACATGCTTTTGTTCTACCCAAATACTGAAGCCTATATAAAAATTAAATTTAAAAAAAAATATATAGTGCCAATGGGATACATCAATGTGAGAAGTGCGGAAAATGGAATTAAATAGAATGTAAGTATGTTATATATATATATATATATATATATATATATAATATTAAAAATGTGATCTGGTTCTAAGGAGCTGAGGAAAAAAAAAAAAAAGGTTTTCCTTTTCATAATTTTGTTGCTTCAATAAGAAAAATGATATGATGTAGTTAATTGTAGCTTTGAACTCCTAATGGTTTGAAATAAAAAAGTCTAGAGACTGAAAAGGGAACTTAAACTGAGATAGCTACCTTGTAAAAACTTGTCAGAAACCTAAATTATGAAAGATAGCACCAAATTAGATTACCTTTCTAAAGCTTTTTTTCTCATTTCAGGCTGCTAAAGCATGTTTTGGTCTGAAACGCTGACTTGTAATTCTTATGATATGGTAAATACTTGCATCAGAAAGAAAAAAGGAAACAAAAAGAAAAAATAGTCTTGTCATTAGGAACAGGATAGGAAATGAGGTGGTAGAAAAAAGAAAGAGAGTGGAGGAAAAACAAAAGAATGAATGGGTTATTTGTACATAAAATTGAAGAAAGAAGAACAACATTTCCTAAGGAGTTAATAGTAGGGAGCATCTACCTGCCAGTCCTAAAAAATACTCTGAGATTTCATTCCAGCATGGAATTCCCTGATTTTTTTGTGTGTCATTAAGGTGATGTCCACACTAGCATATAGTGAGGACCGATAGGGGTAGATCCATAGAGCAGAACAGCTAGCGCTGAGGCTCTGATGTCTACACTATCCATAGTTCACTGATTTTTTCTTTTTTCTTCAAACTAGTTTCACTCTGGTGTCATGAACTTTATACACATATGACATTTTGGTATAGTGCTGAATTACATTTTTCAGCTTCATCTATAGAGAATTCAGTTCAAGCACTCAGGTACCTCTCCATGATGCAAAGTAAAGCACAGTAACAGAGATAACTGAGAGACATATTCCAAAAGTTCACTCCTGGTACAGACTGAGACAGCAGTGTAGATGAACTGAGGACTTTGCTGACACATTATGGAAAGGAAACAACTAGGGTGCTCTATCTGCTTCATGCAGTATTCATGATGCCTGATCTGGAACATGTTGATTCTATGAATACTTCTCATAAGGCCATCATGAATGTTCTTTTTCATTTCCACTTGAAAAAAAAAAAAAAAAAGTCCATTTACATGAGTAAATTATATTATCAGTCAGAATTGAAGGGTTTCTACTCTGCAGTTCAGATACATACATAAAGAACCAGAAGAATCTTGTCCAATGGGTAGTGGAAATTTTTGGTATTAATAATTGACCATTATGGGAGAAAAAACCCACCAGATTTTTATCTCTACTATCAGACCACTTTTTATAGGTGGTATGTCTAAAGAATTTGAAGGAGAGATTTAGAAAAAAGCAGAAACCAAACTGGCTCAGATTGTCCTAGATTCTCTTCCCCTTTCTTCCCATATTTCACTCCTCAAAAAAATTAGGGAGACACAGTCCCCGGCTTTGTTCACTAAAAGGTGGGTTTACTTAAAGTATAATATTACCATTGTAGACATCACATTTGAAATATAACCATGGGAAGACAAATTTACAAAATGATCTAATTCATAGATAACACTCTTTTAAAATTTAAGGAATTTTAAATACTATATCAGCATATTCATACTTATTTAGGTGCTCTACCAAGAAGTAGATGTATTTCCACAATGAATGACATGATTTGTTTGTCTATAAATGTTTTATAGATAAAGATACAAAATGTCTGGACTTACCAATATTGTAAGCTTATTTTCCTGCTCTGTCTTTTCTCCTGAAAAAAAGGAAACTCTGACAACAACATTTTTGTATACTTTCTATTCTGAATCATTATAAAGATCCATGGTGTCACCAATACTTTGCTTCCTCCTCACTAAAATCACCTGTCACAGAAAATTAGTTTTAGGCAATATTAGAGTCAGGGTGTCAGTAAATAGTTTGTGAACTCTCCCTATCTATCACAAGGTGTAAAATCCCTGCAAAACCAGAGTGGCTGTGATGACTTTGCAAGCAACTTTGCCAGTATGAGTATGAAGTCAGAATTTTTACTGTTCTAGCTGAACCATTTCTGTCAGTGGGTAAAAAAAGACAGGAGTAGCTCTAAGGTAAGGCTATGAATGTTGTCTGTTATTTACTCAGTTGCTGTAAGCTAGCAAAGAAATTTGGGATAGATACTGTTACTTGAGTGTTCCAAAATCTCAGTAAGAAAACTGCATTTTGTCAAAGGAGTCAGTTGGAAAGCTAACAAAAGCATAGATGAAATGTAACATTAAAAAAAAAAAAACAAAACAAAACAAAACAAAACAAAAAATAAATAGCCTTATTAGAAGAAGCAAAAATTCAGAAAAAAAGAAAGAGATTCAAAACCCAAGGACATGTAATTAATAGGTACAATTTATTAACTATATTACAACATCCTTGTCGTTGTCCAGAAATTTCAGTTCCAGCCTTCGAGTACTGTATAGAGAGAATACTAAAATTGTCCTGAGGATCCTACCATTTAGGTAGACAACAGACATATATAAGAAAAATAAGTAAAAACAAATGAGAATACAAAGGGAAATAATTATATATATATATATATATATATACACATATATACATTCCCCTTTACATTTTCACATAGTCTATGAAAAGAAAACACGACGCTCCATAGTGGATACAAGGTTTAGCAGTAAAATAAATGTACTTCTTTCTTTTATTCTGGTGTACTAATTTTTTAGAAACGTGTTAATCACAGAAAAGGAAATAGTACCATTTAATGGGGAAAAAAATCTGTAAGACTCTATAGTGTCATTGTTACCTAACCGCACGTACAAGTACACTGTAAATCAATGTTCAGCTAAAAATATAAAGAAAATACGAAAAAAAAAGTTGGCAGTTTTTCTATGTATATTTATATTTTATATATATTTACAAAGCATGCAGTTTTCTGTCCTTCTCTCCCTGCAGACTTTCCTTCTTCCATTACTTGGAAGCAAAATTCATCTCAAGTAATTTTAGTTTAATATTTCTATCAAAATTTAAATTTTATACACATATATGTGTACCATCATCATCATCACCTCCTAGTCTTCTTTTATGTTAGATTTTTTAATGAAGGGATTAATCCTTTCCACTAACACAATTTTAGTGCTTTTTCATGCAGGAGCAGGAACTCACACTAAGTCTATGTAGGCATACTCAGGTTACTTGCCGTTCATTCAGAGGGCTACAGAACATGGAAGAGTAGTACTGTCAGTTTAAAACAGATTGACACAGGACTTGCATACATTTAGGAATTTCAATGGACTTCTTAAAAGTTATAAATATATAGTTGAAATGCACAAAATTACATTTGTACTTGAAAAACTTTTCCAGAAGAAAAAGATTGATTTATTTCATCACCCCTAAACATTTACTGTCGTAACTATAAATAGACTGAACACCCTCTGGTTCTTTTTTCCTAGTTCTGTTCACAAGTAACTTTTTGCCTGTTATTCTAAATAGTTTTGAATTGTTTTTCTGACAATTTTTCTGAAGATAAATTACTTTAATACAAAAAATAAGTACAATATGTACAATATAAATCACATAAAATTATTGGTGTAATTACAAGGTTGGTTTTTTTGTTTTTGGAGAATGAAAAATAGGAATTAGTGGGGACAATTGAGACTGAGAAACTTCTCTGATACCAGGGGATGGGAGAAAGGTGAGTTACAGATCCTGGATTTCAGAAGAGCACGTGTTGGCTTATACAGGATAAGTGGGTAGACAGGTAGGCATTTTCTTATATGAGGCTGCCCTGAAGGACAGAAGGCCATGGGAAAGCTGGTCTTTTGTCAAGAAGAGCCTCTCCAATGAACAGAGCTGTCCATCCATTTGCAGAACAAAATATTATAGACAGGCATAACTGGAGGCCAATTTGCCTGAGCAGGTAACACTTGACTGAGCTCTAATACAGAAAGGAAGTGTGTGGCAGGTGCCTTCCTTTGAGGAGTCTTACAGCATTGCCTGGGCTTGAAGGGATGGATTTAGGAAACTCAGATCTCAGCTTAACTTGAAAAAGGCAATTTCCATGAAGTCTTTTATTTAACAACATCGTAATTTCTTGTCTTCCAGAAGACTTGCATTTACAGTCCCATTTATTCATGGATCTCAGGGTCATGAATAAGGTCATTTTATACTCCAACATTCTGATTAAAAAAAAAAAAAAGTTTTTCCAAAACTAATTAGTATAAGCTTGCTATTTACTGTTATGTCAATGAAAAACCCGTACTCATGATAACCAGGTTTAAGTGTAATCTTTTACAAAATGATATTACTTATTTTATAAAATATATTTCCTTCCACATAATAAATGAGTTTGATTTATTTCCTTTTCTGTTCCTTTTCACAGAAAATAGAAATCTAATATTCATGACTTGTTAGCACAGTTCGAGTGCTAACGCCATTATTTTAGTGATGATCCTCTTTTCATAAGTGATGAGGTCTCAGTCACAAGTGTACAATTAGGAGAATTATTTGCTTCCTGGAAACCAAGTACAAAGTTTGTATCATTTGTATATGACTAGAATTATTCCTTTCCTCATCATTGTTGGTACATCATAAGAGTCATATTTTCTTTTTCATTATTCCACTGTTTTCTCTATTAGAAACTACTAGGTGTAAAAAATAAGTCCAATAGCAGCTGCTAGATGACTCTTGTTGTTAATTTTGAATTGGGATACCCCCTGCCATGTGTGTAATCACCTTCTATTTCTGTCCTCATCTCAAGCCCATTTCAACTACTTTTGTGTGAAAAGGATCTACATTTTTGTAGGGCAGTATTCATCCAGAGTATACTAATTTTCACACAAACAAATAAAATACTATTCTAGAAGCTGGAAAAATATATTCATGCTCCTTTCTGACATTTTTATTTCACTCTCTTCCTAAGTAAAAAATTTAGTAAAAAAAAAAAAAAAAAAGTCTTGAAAGGAAGAATCAAATTAAAATATCCCTTAACTGTGAAAAACTGAACTTCAGTCTATGAGAGAGGTTGATATCATTTGCATTTTTTTGAGTATTTTATTTTGTCACATTATTAACATTAAAATTCATGATCTGATTCCACCAATTTCTCTACTGTAAAAAAAGGAAAAAAAAAAACAAAAAAAAAAAAAGGAAAGCTTTTATCTACAAAAAAAAAAAAAAAAATTATTACTGCAACTTATTGGAGAAAAAGACTGACACAAGTCACAAAACTATGAATGTCAAATGTCTTCCTGACTGTTTCACATATGTTCTCTATAATGGTATACTCATTAATTCCCCTTGTTTTGCTGTCATTCTAAATTTACTTTCACATCTATTTTTGACAAATGCGATTATGCTTTTACATTAGGCAGAAGAATCTAGAGTCAGATACAAGGAAAAAATTTTAAGCACAACATAGGCTTTCCATATAAGTGATTGATTCAGTATTTACTAATTGGATACACTCAGAGACTGCAAACATGGCAGAAGACTGCATAGCAGGTAATTGTAAACAACATACTTAGATAGTTTTTACCTCCTCACAAAGTATCTTTTTGATAAGTTACTTCCAAATACATGGCTAACATGAGAAGCTTATCCAGACAGATCAATTTCAAGTTTTTGGTTACTTTTCAGTTTCGTTTGATAAAATGTTTTGAATAAAGGGGAAAAACCCTGTAGTTCCAAGAGGCTGTCATTAGAAACACTGTAATGACTTCCCTTAGTTCCACTAGGCATGATATTGACCTCTACTTTGTGCTTCTTTTCCTTTGGAAACTTTTGATTTGTTGAATTCGTTTTTTAAGTGAACTATATGTTAGATGTCTTTCTAGCTGCAGTGGTTGAATTATGGACGTTGTGTGTGTTGACCTTAAAGTTGTTTCTCAAGAGCAACCCAAAGCAGGTGTCTTCTTATGAGAAGCAACTCTAAACAAAATGTTATGGAGATTTTTTGATGGTGAGATATGTCTTTGGGTCTAACACATTTTAAACTGTCTCAGAATTTTTCCATTCCTGGAAACATCAACTTACTCAAAATTTTACTTTCACTGTAGAGTTCTCCAAAATCAGCACAAAATTGTAGCAAAATACATATAATCCTGGAACAGCAAAATACATTTCCTCATTTACTCTCTTAGAGCCTTAATCATTTGATACACAAGGCTGAGGAGCTGTCAAAGGCAAGTGGAAATTCAGTGTGGTTTTGGTTTTGTAACATGAAATTTGAGGAGGTAAATCCTTTTGGGGGTCTTCACAGAATCATGTAATATCAGGTTGGAAAGGACCTCAAGGATCATCCTTTCTTCAAGGTCCAAACTTTCTTCACAAAAGCACAGTCTAGACAAGATGGCCCAACACCCTGTCGAGCTGCATCTTAAAAGTGTCCAGTGTTGGGGAATCCACCACCTCCCTAGGGAGATTATTCCAATGGCTGATTGTTGTCACTGTGAAAATTTTCCTCTTGTGTCCAGTCAGAATCTCCCCAGGAATAACTTGTACCCATTACCCCTTGTCTTTTCCATGTGACTCCTTGTAAGAAGGGAGTCTTCATCTTCTTTGTAGCCACCCTTTACGTATTGGAACATGGTGATAAGACCTCCCCTAAGCCTTGTCTTCTCAAGGCTGAAAAATCCAACTTTCTCAGCCTTTCCATATATGACAGGCTTCCCAGTCCCTTGATCATCTTTGTGGCCCTTCTCTGGACCTTCTCCACCCTGTCCACATCTTTTTTGCATAGTGGGGACACTATGCAAAAAGCCGAACACAGTATTCCAGGTGTGACCCGATAAGCACTTTTTTATCTCTGCTGCTGTTGCCCTTGTTGATGATACCCAGCATCCTGTTGGCTTTCTTTGCCATTGCAGCAGCTCACTGTTTACTCCTTTTGAGCTTGTTGTTCACCAGGACCACCCCCCCAGGTCCCTTTCCACAGAGCTGCTTGCCAGACAGTTAGATCCTATTGGTAGATATTTCTTAGTATTTCATCTGCACTTAAATTCTCCCTCTGAAGTTGTATGGAACAAATCAATTCTATACATTTCAAGCATTTTATAGATTTTATTAAAAAAACCCACAAAATCTATGCAATTGGTTTTTAAGCAGATATAATTCAGAGAAAAATTGCTAACAACTTTATTCAGTTAACTGAAATGAAATAATGCAAGAATGAAAGAATAGGTCATTTGACTCAGATGATGAAACATCTGAATTAATGTGAGTGGCTAAGTGATTTGAATGATATTTTGTGCAAAGCCAAAAATATATTTAGCCAAACATTTATTATTAGTCCAGTCATAATGGCATTAACCCTTAGAGTCTAAATTATCTATAAAACAAAACTTCACTTATAACAAGGTTTAAAATTGCTACAGAGGCACATATACACTCATACATGCACATTCTTTAATAACATTCTCACCTTTTCTCCAATGTTAGGCTCATCCTTTTATGTGCCTCTGGGTCTTGGGGTCAAAGTCATCAGTTTTCACCAGGAAGGAGGTGGAGAGTTGTCCTGGTTCAGCTAGGATAGGGTTAAGTTTCCCCAGCAGACAGAGAGGGGGAAGGGATCTCCAGCCTGGTTATTCATACCATGCTGACATCAGGTCCGGCGTGGGAATTTTTTTCCTTGGTAGTCTTGGTGGCCGGGGAGCTGTTCCGTGACCATTTGCAGTATTTCTCTGTATATCTTTTGTCTTGTTCACTGTTATTGCTGTTTATTGTTGTTATCATTGCTACTGTTGTTGTTCGGATTGTTTATCACACTGTTGTATTAAATTTCTTCTTATTTTAACCCGGGCTTGTGCCTCACTGCCAGCCCGACCGCCTGAGGGTGGGGGAGGGGCAAAGGGCAACGTGGTCTCCGGTCCCGGCAGGGCTGAAACCACCACAGGAGTATGTATGGGTTTCAGAGGATCATCATCACTCCAACTCCTCCAGAGGACAAAGTATAATTTTAACAGGGGGCTTTATGCTCCTCATTCTAGTGTCTAATTTTATGTATTTTCTAAGGTCTAATTTTTATGTATTCTATTCACTGGTTTTCATTTCCACATAACATCCAAATTTATAATGTCTAAAAAAATTTTTGCCTTGCTCCCAGTGTTATATCCCTTTAATGACAAATAATTGATTATTGTTGGGTTGTTCCCAGACCTGGAGCCTCAGTGATCATTCTATCTACACACTTTCAAGGTCTCTGTTATCATTCCTAGACTTTTCTACACTGGGTTTTATTCTAGGTTCACAGTTTACTCCCCACAGACTCATATGGGTTTAGCATTTACTACTTACAGATGCATATTAAAATTATTAAAAGAATAGATGTTAGGTCATACTGTTGTAAAAAAGTAAGCTACATCCAAACCCAATTAAGTCATATTCACTTGGATATTTAACAACTGCTGTTACAACTAAATCAGATAAATAAAGCTCCAGACAAGTGAAGAAAAGTGTAGCTGCAGTGGTTCTGTAAAGTCACTGTCCTGAGGCCTTGGAGATTTTGGACAAAGCCTTTGGCTTTTCAATAGCAATAGCAATACCATATCTGCTCAGTGACAGGAGTACACAGGAAAAAAAAAAAAAAAAAAAAGTATGATAATGTCTAAAATTCTTATTTCATGCTTAAGGCACTTACAATAGGGTAGTATGTGACAGGATTTGTTTGTCATTCTCAGAATTATTTGTATAGCCAGTTGTTTTGCTGATTAAGGATACCAATTAAACTCACACACCAGAGTGAAAAGAGTAGGTGTATTTTACTGGTGATAACCAAATAATGTAACAGAGTAAAACATGCAGTAAGAAAAAGCAGAATAGTGCACCTAAAGCAACAAATGGGAAAATACAGGGTAATGCATCAAATCATTACTACACGAGAGAGAAAATAGTGATTAAGAAAGCTCCATCACCACTTGCATACGTTGCCATCACCCAGACCCGCAGTGGCTGGGCAGCCCCGGTTACAGCGAGGGTTTGCAGAGCCTGTCCCGGCAAGGGGGAAATCCTACGCGGTGCCTCCACCCATAGGTGAGGCTTCCAAAGTCCCTGTGAGCGGGTCCAGCCTTATATACCAGAGATCGACAAGCCAGAATAGCTGGCACCTTTGTTTTGAGAGGAAAATCTCTGGTTTCATTCTCCTGCTGGATTCCACCCAAAGCCTGGCCAGGGCTCAGGGGGGGAGACCAAGGGAGTTTCTAACAAGGCCAAATACGTGGGTTCTCAGCCTTAAACAAGCCTAAACTAGAGAAGATGGGTACATTCTCTCAGCATTTCTTCCTCACTACTGATTATATTCTAGGCCACATCTTTCACCAGTGAGCTTACACACCTTGTTAATGATTACATACTGAATTAGCACCTTCAGCTTGGGGCCTGTTGTTCAGGCTTCAATATTTCAATGCTTTAGCACTTTTTACATCAGCGTAAATTGGTTGTTATAACTTAGTACAATACCTACTAGCACAATGGTTTTCAGTTGTAAAATATACAGGATTCATCTATAAGTCAGCTCTGACTTGGGCCTGTTGTCCAATCCTTAGCACTTCACCAATATATATTTAATGTTAATGTTTAGAAATATTCTTCAGTGAATAAAAACTACAGCTCCTAGAAAACACAAAAATCTTTTGTCTGTAGAATCTTGCTGCCAGTTGTTGATCTAGTCAAGCCTCACATTTTCCACACACACAAAAAATAGACAACTGCAAAATAAGAATAGAAGCTGCTATGACTTCCTATATCTTTCTGATTTTTGTTTTATTCTGGCAGGTGTATTTTGCTGCTGAGAGGAAAATGAAGTTAGGCATGTTCTTTATTTCCTAATTACAGTTTAATAAGGAAGAAGAATAGCATAGATGGAAATATTCTTTTTCTTTATTTGTGAGAGAAAGTACATCAAAGAATGTCTTCAGGATAAGTCTGAAATGTACAGTGGTGTTTCTAAGTATCTGCTAAAGGAACAGAAAATGCTCTTCTTGCATTGATCTCCCCAAATGCTTCCTGCCTAGTTAACAGCAAGTAACTTCTCACACTGTGCGTAGGAGTTGTTTGGGATCTCCATATGCAAGAAGAGCAGGTGCATGGCCCAAGGGTCTGGAACCCAGGTTCCTAAACGTTAGTCATTGCAGCACTTAGCATTATGTTACCTGCATTCTCTTTGGCTCTTTTCCCAAATTCCTCACAGTTCATTGAAAACAAAGGCAGGTAAAAGATTTCCTTAATATTTTCACTCAGAAGTTTAGAGAGAGAAATGAGATATTTAGCTCAGTTTTATCACCCTTGAGCTGGCCTTAATCTTTTAGTCTACAATACCTGTAGGCTGCAGTAGAACTGTATTTCCTTTTATTTAATTTGCATTCTTTATCAGCAGGTTTACTACATTAAATAAAACTATAATTTTGCTTATGCATTGAGCAGGACAGTCTAACTAGGTGTATAGTGGGTGACGTCACTTAAGGTGGCATCAATAAGGATCCATGAGAGAATGACAAATTTAAATTCAGATTCTTATTTCAGATAATCTTTCTTCCATTATGTTTGTTGAAAAAAAATTTCACTGGTCATCCCTTCTGCAATCTGAAGAAACAAAAAATTTATATTAAGAATCAGCATAATACATCTAATACATGGAAAAGAGTACTTATGAATCAGAAAATGTTCTTTCTTTGTGGTTTATTAGTTCTTTTAATGTAATCTATTGGAAGTAAATATTTGCTTAAACAATCTGTGAAAAGCTTTCATGAGGTCTTATAACAATGCTTTACAAGACTGAAAACAAAACAACCATGTAATTACATGTTGAATGCCTAGAGAAATCCCAGACTCAAATGTATATACAAACCTACAGATTCATTTTGTTCATATTTTCATGTATGGCCTGATTCAAAGACAACTGAAATTCGGAAATGCTTTCCATTGACTTCAGTGAGTCTCAAAGTACGGTTCTTAGAAAGTAACTTTATTGTGTTTGGGTCCAAATGCGTCAAATTATACCTTGCTTAACTGTTTGCGACTAAGTCCAACATTTTTTAACAGCTACTCTACAGTCCATAGTGTAGAAGTCTGAGATGTATATTAATGAAAATTCAACTCAGAAGTTATGTTTTCTATGGATTTTTTTTTTCTGACCAAAAGGCTTCCATTTTATGCAATTGTCATACTATATGCTTTGATATACTTTGATCAATTTTTGTAATGTTAATTTAAAGTAGATTTCAAAGAAGTTTTCACAAATACTTTAAACAAACTGGAAGTTTGAATGTGTACTTACAGATCATGTTAGAAGATGTTCTACAGCTTTCTCTTCATCTTATTGCACATTTTGTAACCTTGTCTTGGCTGAAGTTTGTTATTGGGAGTAAGGAAGGAAAGTATCAGCATTATCTCTAAAAAAAGCTCAGTTCATTTGAAGATTCTTGTCTTCTATCCAAACATACATTCAGATTAAAGTATTCTATAAAAATAGCTTTATATTTATGATAATTAAAATATTCCCAGACAATTCTGTGCTATGTATTATAGAAAGTATTTGTTTGTGGTAGCAACAAGATAAGAATCATCTGGATTTGCTTTATAATGGTGGGATAGCTAGTCACATTAACAATGAGAACTTTTTTAGATTTAGCTAAATCTAAACTGTTTATTCTTCCACTAGACGTGTTTGAATTACTGCATAATCATTTCAATGTTTCAATCTTTCATAAATCATATTACAGTGGCAAAAGACTGTTTCAGTGCTTTAAATTTAAACAAGAGTTTTTAAAAATATAAATTTCATCTTAAACTCAGACCTCTATTCCCTATATTAAAGTTTTCTGTGAGAACTAATGAAACTTCATCTTATTTAATATATAAAATTAACAAAGGGGAAATGAAATGCTTAAGATTACAAGATGTTTATTACCAAAGCTGAGAATCAAGATTTCTAAGTCCCAATTCAATGTTTTACCTTTAAACCACACTACTTCATAGGAAAACAGAGGAAATTGAGAACCATCCACCAACTCTTTTCTTGAAAAATTATTTTCTAAAAAATCCCTGCATGTAACATTTCCAGAAATAGCAATGCATCCTATACTGAGTATCTAGTGAGTGTCAGACTGAATCCCAGCTCATTTCTTTTTCAGTCTTCTTCATTCTCACAATTATAAAACACTGGAAGACAGAAATACAATTGGAAAATATTCATCTTTATTTTTTTCCATAAACATATTTATATGCCACAGCTAGAGGTGATGATTATGTTGGATATAAGTGTTGCCCATTCCGCTACCTGTTCCATATAGTCTTCAGAAACAGTAGTGAGAATGATATGTTAATGATAGACATATCAAGTGTTCAGCTGTGGCATATTGAAGGTGTCAGTCCCTGCCATGGTGGTGTCTGCCTTCTCCTTTGGTGGGAGATAGCTCAGGAATGGCTTTAAGAGAATGAACAGCTGTATTTACTACTGCTGAGGCCAGCAGTTCTTCCCTGCAAGGAAGGAAAGGGGAGGGCTACAACAGATTGGGGGGGGGGGGGGGGGGGGGGGGGGGAAAGGTGGAGGGAGGAGAAGGTGTTAAGGGGTCAAAAATGTAAAAAGAAGGATCAACAGGTAGATACTGAGCAGAGCACCCTTTATGGCCCTAATAATGTTCTACCTAGAGATGAGACAATGTAGAAGTAAGTCTCATGGTTGGCAGAATCCTTTTCTTTAAAATTTTCTTCTTGTTGGAACACAGTAGTTGTCAAGGACTAGAACAAGTTCAGTGAGAAATTAATGGAAACAACATTGTTTAAAACTGCAGAGTGGCTTTACACCTCCATTCCTATTTGTTCTCAGATTATGAAATGAAATAAGGCATTTATTTGAAATGGGAAACATTCAAATCAACTGAGTCAGAAAAATTTGAAAACAAATCTTTTGTTGCACAAGTAGGGGTTCGACAATTATCAATAGATTTCTTGGTTGTAACACAATATGATCTGCTTTTAGAACCTGCTTCTTCCCATCTCCAGGGTTTGTTCCACATTTGTCATTATCAAGGAGTCTTCCCTGTCTCTACCTACATTGCAGGCTCCCTGATTTTTATGCCTCACTCTGTACCTGCCCCACTTTGCACTCCAGGATATGCTACAGAGTTATCCTTAGTTACTTCAAAGGAAGGAATAAAGTTTCACTCAGCCTTACTTAGTCACAACTCAATTGTAAGGCAAGATAAGCAGGTGATTTTTCTTTTTGCTTCCCAAACTTATTAAAAACAAAACAAAACAAAACAAAAAATGGTAATATTCATTACACTTAAACAGTGAAAAAAAAAAAAAAAAAAAAGATAGTTATATCATCTATTGTACTGGGCAAGTACGCAGTGAAAACAAGTTTCAGTTAACTACAGATAAAGAAGTATTACCCTGCAAGAGTCTACAAAAAAACATAACCTATGCTTTATATGAAATAGAAATAAATGAGAGTAGTCTTTAGAGAACTTCTAAGGGAAATTGCAATATGATTCATGGGTTCTTGCATACAAACACAAGAAGAGTTACTAAGTAGGACAAGCACATACAATCTGGAATTTCTTGTTGCAAACTGAACTCTAGATGAGCATTTGCTTTCAGATGAAACAGATTTTGATCAGTTCAAAACAGTATTAGACTGTACTGATTTTTTGGAAGGGATTCAAAGAAAGGACATCAACTCTAAATTCTTATTCTTACGAGTCTGGTAGGGAGACTCTAATGTATTGATCTACTTCAGAAAGCTATTATCTAGCCATGTTTGCCGCCTTCATTCCTTATCAGTTTAATGAGAGTAGAGAATTGTTCTCTTCAGGAAACAAACATCGTTATTTAAAACCTCCTAGGACAATACTTCCAAATTCCCATGTGGGAAGGAATTGCTTTTGCAAACAGAATAATCCCATTTAACCCAATCAAACTGTTTATGTCATGTAACAGAAAAAAATTGTTTACTGTGTAACCTACTCCCGTTCGGTATTAGGACTATTAAATCTTGTTTTGATGAAGTTAAGCCAATAAGGCATTCTGCAAATAATTTTTTTTTAAATGTATTTTCTCTGAGATTAATGTATTCAATGTAGAAAAAATCAATTTTTGATTTTTAGAGACCACCAAGAATTATCATTGATGTATATAAAACTTATAAAACTGAACTACAAAACTCTGAATAATGTACAAACATGAGTTTAGTTCCTGAGGGGACTCTTAACAGAACACTGATAAGTGCCCAAGTATAATACTTCAGTGCAATATGAATGTAGTTTAAGATAACAGCTGTGTGCCTCATAACATTAAACTTCTCTGAACATGTGCTTGTAATGAATTCTAAAGTTGTGAATAAGAAGAAACACGTAAATGGCCTGACTCCAGAAGCTTAGAGAATGAACCAAGTCAAATTTCTCACAGAATAAACATAGTTTATAGGTAGTGCCGCTGCAGCCAGTAGATAAGTAAATTTTGTAAATATATAATATTTGTTATTCTGAATAATTTACACATGTGAATTCATGAATGTGACAGTTCCTTTTCCCATAATAGTTAGTTGTTCTTTCCACAGTATGTTCCCAAATTAAATGCAGAATTCTATCAACAAAACAATATTTTTTCTCAAAATATGATGTTTCCTATAACAAGTCATGTCAAAGTCAGAAATAGTATAAATATACCACGAATAATAAAACTAATCTTACAGTTAGCAAATTGAAATTCTTAATCAGTATAAAACCTTGCGTAAAACCTTGTTTGTTTAAGGGATAAGTTAAAACCTTCTGGAGTACATGGGAAGCTTCACTTCATCCAACTTTGGAACAGATGCTGACATGTCAAAATTAAACCATTTCTGCCATACTCCTCTGTCACACAAAATATTCTGGCTGTCCTCTATGAGTTTCAGTGTTTTCTTGCATGTTCACAGTACAGAAGACTAATAGAAACATTTTATTTTTGGGAATCTAATTAATCCTATCTTTATAAATAAATCTTTCTTCCTTTCTCAGCTCCAGATCTTTATCTCCTGGGGTTTTCATATCACTTTTGTTCCAAGATTTCAATTTACAACATCTTCAGTTCTTCCTTGATCCAGGAGACTTCTTTCAATCTCATGGAAGCTCATGAATTCTCTAATTATTTTTTTCTTTTTTTTTTTTTTTTTTTTTTTTTTTGTTTTTTTCCCCACAGCATTCTTTCTATTTTAGTCCCTTAAGCTTTGTCTATATTTGTAATTAAATGAACCAGGGATAACTTACTGGTCCTGAGGCAAATGGCAGAGCACAGTTAATACCAAAATTACTAAATTTTTATTTTCTCTCACCCTATACCTCTGAAAAAAAATACGTATATTGCCAAACTGGAACTGTCCTTGGTCCAAGCGGTCCTCTAACAGTGGAAGAGCATATGGCACATGGCAAAAACATGTCTGGGAACCTCCTGACAGTTAAGCCTCACTGAATAATCGCAGAACTGTGCTTGTGCTCATAACTTAGCTGACTTTTCACCTTGCTTTCTTGACTTTTCTAGTATGGACCTATACAGGGATTTCAGATAACATTTCCTAGATCACCAGTCTTTCTTGTGGTTACTGCCCTATAGAGTCTCTCTTGCTCAGTGTTGAGAAAGTTACATTTTCTTCATCTCTCAAGCTGCACCATATTCTGAAGAATTCTACCTGATTGGTACATGCCCCTGGTTTCACAGCATGGGCTCTGCTCCCATTTAGTGTTTCCCTAAAAGTTTAATGTCACAAAATAAAAGCTGGCATTTGACTCTGCTAGTTCTTCTGCAGGAAGACATTTCCTAAGCTGAATTGCAGCTCACCATTTTTGCAACAGTAAAACATTGAGCTCAAAGCAAGGACTCTAAGAGAATGTTATCATTATTTTGGCGACAGACACTGTAATAAGTCAAGTGATGCTGTATACAGGTGAGGGGTGTTGTGGGGTGCTACAAAGCTTACTAACTTGTGAGACTCAAAAGAGAGGAAAAGTCCATTAGCCCTTGATAATTTAATTTAAATAATAACAGACAAAAGCATCCATGATTAAAGCCACTATCTAGCACTGCATGTGATTTAAGAAGCAAAATTAAAGAGCTCTTACTGAAATGAATTACTGTACCCTTTGTCAGTGTGGACATGGAATGAACTACTTGTCCTGTAGCAAGATGGTTGAAAATAAGTTTGAGGGTTTTTTCATTATGACTTTTTAATGACCACTTAATATCTGTCATACACTTTAATTATCAACATGATTCTGGTACATAAAAAGAGCTATAGCTATTAAGTTCTAACTAAGTCATACTTAAAAAGAGTATTCCAAGAAATAATTTGTAACTAAATTAAATAATTCAGAAATTAATTTTCAAATAACTAAAATAAATAATTTGTAATTAAAAGAACGGAAACCAGCAGCTTTAATCAAATATTATACAGCATATTTTATTAATCTGGAGAAAAAACAAAGTACCTCAAGTTACAAAATGTTAAGCTTCCCAGTATGTGTACTGAATCATCTTACCTATCAGAGTTGGTAGCACTGTAAAGAATTTTTTTTAAATGTTAACCTGTACAACAAGGAAAGCATGAACTGAACTGTTTACTCTTGGAGTTGAACTAGGACTGCACCATGATTTGCCCTTCTTTCAACATCATTCCAGTGTTATATGAAAAGCTTGAAAGATCTGAAAGATCAACACATTTTTTTTGTCAAGTCACAGGCACACCTATATTAAATGTAAGTGGAAATGATGCTAAAAAGAATCTCATCTTCACAGTGTCAGTACTAGCTGTAGCCATGGAGGTTTTTTTAAATTTTTATGAGCATTAGTTTTTATTGTTTCATTTATGAAGAAGTCAGTGAGGTCTCACTGAAAGCAGAGACAATTGTTTGAAGCTTAGCATCAGGGCTGATACGCTAAAAAGATGCTTATAATGTTGGCATGAGTGGAGCAATATGTCATTTCAATTATCTCTTCAAAATTGTTTCCCAGAGACTATTTCAGACCACAACAGCAGCTGTAACAGAATCTTTCTGAACCGTTTTTCTATGGTGAGGTAAGAGCCCAGATAACAAAACACAAGTGCTGAATTAAAAGCAGTGAACCAGTAACAAACAAATTAATAAGGTTTAGCTGAGTAATAGTATAGTGCAATTTATGAAAATAAATATTGAAAGATGAAAACAAATGGGGAAAATGTTTCAGTATTCCAGAGCAGAGTCAGCTGTGTTTTGGTGTACCATTTGTAACACTTACGCACTGTAGTAATGTTGCTAATTGATTAGTTAACAGTACTAGTAAAAAATCTTTGCAAGATTATAATCTAATAATTATCTTCAAACTACTTTATTCATGTCCTTAGGTTGTTTATCTGAAGCTAGAAGTCCTTTATTTTCTTTACTAATTGCAAAGAAGATAAAGAAATTGAAAGGACATTCCAGTAATTTGAAGAAAAAAACCTGGTTTTTTATTTTTTTTTTTTCCAATTGCAAACATTTTTATTTTAATTCTCTTTTTTCCCATCTATTTCCAACAACAGAGAGAATAGTAATTTTTCTTTCATAATTGTTGGAATTACAGAATCTCTACTTGACATTAAGAAGAAACAAAGTGTTCCTTTAAATAAAAGGAAGTGGAAGAAATCACAAGTCAGTATGAAACAGACAAAAATAATCTACTAATGTATCAAATGTAATAAAAATATAGACATATAAATGATACAGACTTTTTAATTGCTTGACCAGAATACTGTTCAGACATTGAACTAGTTGAATCAAAAAGGATTAAGAGTTCTTCTGAGCCATTAACAAAGTCTCTTCTATATATTACTTACCTGAAGTCTCTTCTGTATATTCCTTACCTGAAATTACATAACTTATTTCAGATCTACCTCATTTGTATTTTTTTTTCTGTTTGCACCCATTCTGTTCACCCGTTATTATATGGTACCCCATACAATAATCAGTTAAACCCAGCATTAATAACAATAAAATTTTTAAAATTTTTCACTCAGAGTTCTTGTGCTATTACATCCCGTCAAGATTACTTCCATTTTCAGTTTATCAGTTGTCTGGAATTCAGATTCCAGACCTCTCACTGTTTCTCATGTTCTATATTTCTTTCAGTTCAAGTCTTTGTTATTTGCTAGTAATACTACACTGCTATTTAATTTATTTCTTCCAGCTCTGTCTTTCTCATCTTCCATATGTCAACCAAACATTCTACTATCATCATTACAGGCTATTTCAATTATTCTTTACATTGTTTTAACATGGAGTACTCTCCCTCTGAAAATATACATATATATATATATATACATATGCATACCCTCTACTTTGTCAAAATTAACATAACTAAATGAAGTAACTGTGACTGTATCATACAATTGCAATGATGAGCAAACTTCAGTAAGATACATTTTCAGTTTTTTGACATATTTGTGTTTGCAGTTTGTTTATTTGAGGCAATGATAAACTCCTGAAGATATCAAGCTATTTATTCTTAATTAACTTTTAAAGCAGCTTGTGCATTGACCTCTATTTGGTATTCTTTGTAACAAAGTAAGAAAAAAACCCAAGAGTTTTGCTGTCATTCAATTTTAATTAATTCCGCTCTTATTCCTTTTCTTCAGTTTATTAGTATACTGCTTTGTGGTTTAGACTGTGGCTCTTGTCCACTACTTCTCTTGTCAGTATACTAAACCAAAACTTTTAGCTTATTTTATGAGAGTACAATCAGTACAAGAGATAGACACATCTGAGCCAATAGCAATTGTTTTGTATAATGAGGTAAATTCTGGATGACTAAAAGACAATGAATCTCTTTAACCATTTTAATTTATAATCACAATAAGGAATACTTTCAACAAAAAGACAAGCAATTCTGTTGAATTCTGTGTTATGCAGAATAATTTCAGGTAGGAAATGGCATGTAGAATTAATACTTAGAAGCTCAGTGAATTCATAAATCACTGGTCTCATTCTAATTATTCCCATTGTAAAAGTACATTTGAGCAAATTGGAAGAAACATTTAAATGGAACTAAAAGACGTACAAAATGTTGAAATGCATGGTGTAACTGAAGCTGGGACAAGCGTGGAGCAAATACTCATCAGCTAATGAGAGAAAGCGCTCACCACTTGGAAAACTAACGCCCTAGCAGTGGCTTCTTACATGTTATTCCTTAAAGCTGATGATTATTTTATTTTAGACAATATCACAAAAAAATTGCAAAACAAACCAACACCCACCCCATCACACCCCACCCTAAAAAAAAAAAAAAAAAGAAAAAGTACAGGCAGGAAACAGAAAAAGGAATAGACAACAAAACACTTTAGGTGTTGGAATTTAATGCTTAAGAAAATAGATCAATTTGAAAAGCTCTAAAGTGTGTTAGGTTTGAATTCAGCCCTAGATAGATTTAAAAATTTGGAAGTCTCATGGCATTTTTTTATCTTTAAAATTAATGAAAAATTAATATTTTCAATATTGACTTCCATGTTTATTCCAATGGAGTTAACTCTCAGCTTGTAAAAATATTCTTGTCATTCTGGCAACATAAAGGTGCCAAACTGTGGCAAAATGTTCTTTCCAAGTTCATTCTTTATACAAAAGATTTTACTACAGTAGTACTGTACTAGAGGTCTGGACAGACTTCCACTGAAATATTATCTTAAATTTCAGGAAGATCAGAGACAGTAGTGACGAGACTCGAAATGTAGACTCATAAATATTATCTTTTTATGACATCTTAGTTCTGCAGTAGAGAGCTGTTTACTAATAGGCAGACCTGATATTTGCCTCAGAAGGCGAAAGGAAAACCATTAAATATTGTTGGGAAAATAGTTTAAGCAAGATATTTTATTTATATCAACTTTGTAAGGAGTGGCAGTCTCCTGAAACCTTACTTAAGGATTAGTATTAGATAGCAGGTATGATCTTTCATGATCATTTATTTTTTCTTTTAAAAAGTTGCTATTTAAATGTCAGATTAAAAGCAAGTAGGATTTTTTTCCTTGTTAATTTTCAGTGTTGAAATAAGAACTGCATAAAATAAAAAGGTAGAATAGCTTACTAGGTTTTGATATCCTGGATAAAAATCCAGGATTGTCTTGGGTTAGGGACTGGTTCTTGAAATAACCGCTCAGCCTATAAGAATCTGTCAACACAGAAAACTGATTTAAGGATGGGAAGTGTCACCATTCATTAGCACAGGCAGAGGTCTACATAATTTTATGAGCTATATGAGTCAGCAAAATCATACTCTTGCATAGGATGATATGAAGTTGAGCAGAGCTACAGCATTTTCTGTAAACAGATATTATGACGTTCAGTGTAATCACGCAGCCAACAACTTTTCACTGTCTCTAACTTCCTTGTATTGACAGAGATCCCAGAAGGAACGCTGCTGCTATAGGACCCGTTTCTCATTTCTTAGAAGGAACAGGATAATACAGGGATGCTACTTCATCTGACAAGCAAATTTAGTAAATTTACAAGTAATGTTATTTCTTTTTTTTTTTTCTTTTCTTCATTTTGTTAGAATTAAAAATTAGTGATATATTTTAAGAGTTCCAGAAAGAGAAGTTTTCAGTGTTTCAAAGAAGGGGAAAAAGCCAATAGCTGGTATTCTTAATATATTGAAAAATAGTTGTTTCACTTATTCACTTACACATATTAATTAACAATAAAAGAATTAAATAACAATATAAAGCTATGAATTATATTTGATCTTCTACTATATCTAATACGAACTTAAATTAATACAAATATGAATGGTTATGGAGTTATTTATTTTTGTTTTCTTTAATGTTTCACATTTTCTGTCGCTATACTTTGCTATACATGCATAAAATTACTATAATTGAGATTAATACAGTATTAATAAACTTCACTCTGGAATACATACTCAACGTCTTGTTTTCTTCTTTCAGTGACTTATTCTGTTCAAACTAGATAAACAACTTCCAAGCTTTGAGAATATATTTTTAGGAGTTCTTTTATGGAGAAAAATAAAGGTATTTTTTAGAAAGAGTAGGGCAATAAAAAGCAATAAGAAATGTCTGCGTGTATGCTTCAGTGTCATCATTTATATGTAATTTTCATTTATTTTACTGATGAAATCTCTGTTTCCTTCTCCATTACATGTTAATTCTGCTTCACTGTGTTTGACTGCTAAGATAACCTGTTTAGATTCAGGGTAATTTGTAAGTCAGAGGGAAATCTAAGAAAAAAACTTTGGAAAAATACAGTTTCTACTTTTACAGGTTTGTGTATTTCAGTTTAAATGGGCAAGGTTTTGAAGTGTTGACATGAATTAACATTTTGCGTACTTAGTGAAAGTTCCCCACTCAAGATGAGCTAGAGATTGAAATGCTTATCAGGTTATGTTCCACACCAACATCTTTTAGGTAGAAAAAATGTCAAATGTTTTGAGCTACAGCAGTGTTAAACTGATGAAGACATTGCAAATAAAATCAAGCTTTGATAGTGCTTCCTGTAATTTTCTTCTAACAGACACTGTTTGTGAGTTAAAAAGGAGTACCCACAGCAAAGGAGAATGAACTGGTAAAGTTAAGTCTGACTTTTTCTTCATATTTCTTTGTGTATCACCTTATCTTGGCCTACAACGATCTAAGAAAAACCTACCCAAAGAAAATAGCAAATTAAGGAGGATGAAGGGAACCCAAAACAACAAGAAGAGAAGCATTCTGGAAAATTAAGAACAAAAATAAAATTAACAAACAAACAAACAAACAAAAAACCCAAAAAAACCACAACAACCTATGTTTGAAAGTTGACGGGTCTGAAAACTCCAGGGAATAATTTTGCTGTATTTCACTGTGAAGTAAATTGTGAAGAAACCTTTCCTTCCATGGAAAAAGAAAAAAATTCCCCACTAATAAATAATGTGGATATGTATAATAAATATGTGACAATATGAATATATGAACTACTACTTTGGGGTCTTTTCACTTGGTTCTGTAAAAGATGAGCCTCTAGTGTACAATATTTATATATATGAGCCTTTGAATATTATAACCTTTACCCTTCACTTATTTCCTTCATGTCTTTTCTGGTCATGTGCTTTTTACTTTCAAAGCCATATTTATTTCAAGCCATTCTTATCTCTTCAGATCTTTGTTTCCAATATGGTATATCACATTTCTTAGGCTTTTTTTGTGCATGGATCTATGTGCCAGATGTTCTAGGGCACCTTTCCATTGTCTCTGTTGATGTATTCTGTGCATTCATTTCAACAGACAGCTGATGTCTGGGAGTGTATATTATATACAAGAATCATTAAACATATCTTCTTACTCACAGATGAAGAAGAACATTTGAGTATTTGATGCTCTAATTAAGAAATGGAAGCAATAAATGCACTTAGAATTTCCCATCAGTAAGTTATACCATTTAACCAAACTTCACAAGAGATTATTTTCCTTACTCTCATTCAATACAGTTTAAACCCTTTGTGCTTCAGTTTGAGCTACAGATTGAAATTAAAGATACCTGCTGATATTACTCAGTTTCAAGTAGTTTAATATAACTACAGAACACTCTAAGATATTAACATATTCTGGGAATATTGGAGGAGTTTGGACAATTTTTTTATATATATAAATCAGGGAAATTTTCACCATAGTTGATAGGTGATATCCACACTACAGTCTGTGGGGTAGTCCATGCTGCACTAGGTGGATATGCCCTGAAGGAAGCTTCAGCCCATGGAAAGCCCATGTTGAAGTAGGCAGGAACTGTGGCCTGTGGAGAGAAACCCACACGGAAGCAGGTTTTCCAACAGGACGTGTGAACCTATCGGGGACCCACGCAGGAACAGCCTGTTCCTGAAGGACTGTACCCTGTGGGAAGGACCCACGCTCAAGCACTTTATGAGGAACTGCAGCCCAAGGGAAGTAACCACATTGGAGAAGTTCATGAAGGACTGTTTCCAGTGGGAGCAAGCCCATGTTTGGAGCAGGGAAAGGGTGAGAGGAGGAAGGAGAGGCAGAGACAACATTTCATGAACTGACCACAGCCCCCATTCCATGTCCCCTTGTGCCACACTAGAGGAGGAGGTAGACAAATCAGACACAAAGTTGAGCCTGCACAGAAGGGAAGGGTGGAGAGAAGGTGGTGTTTTAATTTTTATTATTGTTTCTCACCATCCTACTTTATTTTTAAGGGGCAATAAATTAAATTCATTTTCCCCAAGTGGAATCTGATCTTTCCATTATGGTAGCTTGTGAGTGATCTCCCTGCCTTTATCTCCACTCACAAGCTTTTCTATTTTATTTTCTTTGTGTGTCCTGTTGAGGAGGGGGAGTGAAAGAGTAGCAAGATAAGAGGTTGACAGCCAGCCAAAGTCAAACCCACAACAAGTTATTACACCTTTCCTAAGAATTCTTCTGGATTTATTCTTTAAAAAGAAAAAAACTATTTTTTTATATACTGATGATCTCCTCATTTCAGACTCATTTTTCAACATTTGTGGTGTCACAAAATATTCAGACTATCCTTGCACAAAATAGGACCAAATACACATCCTATTTATGTGTAATTCTATATTTTTAATTTCACAACCTTATGGGTCATTACTGGCACAAGAAAAATAGATCAGCTGAAGAGTTTCAGTAAAGGAAACATTGCATTGTCAGTGTGTTATTACTATCATGGTATGAGTGCAATAGTGTTGTTGCAAAAAAAGAGGTATTTTAGGTTGACACCATAGGCTGAAATTAGGCAAAGAATACTTTATTTGGTCATGGGGATACAGGAGAACCACTAGGCCTAAATGAGTGATATTCTGTTTCAGTGTACTCCTGAAATATCATGGAACTGGCTCCCACTCAACCTTACCTCTACCTCCACAGACTAGCACCTATTGTGTTCGGCTACAATAGAACATAACACTGATAATGAAACAATGACCAGTGGGAAACTGTTTAGGTCTTATTTAATCAAGTTTAAAATGGAGTGTACTGAAAGGACATGTATTCTATACAGAGGTAGCTATTCACCAAATTGTGTAGGGATTAAACTGGGCTACTCCAGAAATTAAGCAAAATCCTTGTTTGAAGGGGATTGCAGTTTGTAGAAGTGACATTCGTTCTGTCATAATTTAAATGTTAGGAACTGACAAATGGCAGATCATTTCAGGGTACTTTTATACCCGCACACCACATTTTCCCTGTCAGATTGAAGTTTCAATAGCAGCTTCAGTCTGCTTCTACCAGATAAGGAATCACAGTATATATATATTCAGTCTCTTCCACTGTGTAAAGCATTTTCTTAGTTATGCTCCCATGCTTCCCCTCCAATCCCACATGAATATTACATTGTTTCCTTAAGATATGCATATTGTGTAGAGGTAGATGTTTATGTTTTGTGGGGTTTTGGTTGTTGTTTTTCTTTTCAGTTAGAGATGGGTATGGTTTGCAGTTCTGCAGAAAGCTGCAAAATTAAACTATGAATGGTAATACATTTTTATTTGGACACATAATTAACACTATAAGCTGAAAATCAATTAAAAAAACAAAAAAACAAAAAACAAAACCAAACAACTTTGCATCCCTTAGCAAGTTATATAAGAAGTTTAAATCTGGACTAGGTTCTTATATCTGATGTAAAAGTAATTAAAAATAGTTTTCTGATATAAGCATTATGAGAACCTTGGCTAGTGTAGCTTTAAAATTACAGCAGTATTTTACAAAGTACTTTTCATTACCCTGTGCAATTCGATTTGACAGTCCCTGCAAGAGAAAACTGCTGGTGGAATTTTAAAAACAGTAAGAGAAACGTAACAGCTATTAAGTATACATTTGCTAACTAGAAATATTTACAGTTACCAATTCATACAATATTTAATTACTTCTTGTTGTAATCAGCAATACAAGGAAAATTTATTCCGGTATACACGATACTCCCATGAATAAAACTTCGTACTATCTGTTTAGAATAACAGCTTAATTACTGCTTGATTAATCAAATTACCTCAAGTGAATTTCAGATGTTTATGATAATCAGATATTTCTCATATGACACAATTTGTAAAAAGAGGTTTTTAGAAATCTCAGAAGACATGTGAATGCCCTGACTACTGGAAAGGTTCTTCTGAAGTGAGAGCATGCTACTTAGCAAAAGAGATCTTTCCCTTCATAAAGGAAAAGACCTGCCTTCCGGGCTCAGGTGAAGGTCCTTACACTTGACCTTGTTTAACCTCATGAGATTTATATAAGCTCGCTTCTCAAGCTTGTCCAGGTCCCTCATGCATGTCAACCACACCACTCTGTATAGTGTAATCTCCAAACTTGCTGAGGGTGCACTCATTCCTACTATTTATGTCACTGAAGAAGATATTAAAGAGTACTAGTCCCAGTATGGACCCTTGAGAGGCACCACTCATCACTGATCTCTATCTCAACACTAAGTTGTTGACCACTATTGAATGTGGCCATCTAACCAATTCTTCATGCACTGAGAAGTCCACCCATCAAAACATTATTTTTCCAATTTAGAGAGAATGATGTTGGGGGGGACTGTGTCAAAGGCCTTACAGAAGTCCAGATAGATGACATCTGTAGCTCTTCCCTTCTTTATGACTCCAGTCAGTTCATCATAGAAGGCTACTAGGTCAGTCAGGCAGGACTTGCCCTTGGTGAATCCATGCTGGCTGTCTCAGATCACGTCCCTGTCCTCCATGTGCCTTAGCATAGCTCATAGGAGGATCTGTTGTATGATCTTCCCAAGCACAGAGGTGGGGCTGACAGGTTGGTAGTTCCCAGGGTCCTCCTTTCTACCCTATTTAAAAATGGGTGCAGTGTTTCCTTTTTTCCAGTCACCAGGGACTTCACCTGACTGCCATGACTTTTCAAATATCATGGAGAGTGCTGATAAAAGGAAATGATCACCTGCTTTAAAACTTATTTACTTATAACAACTTACAATGATTTCTGAATATTGCTTAATAATCCTGCTTGCTCTGACTGTTCTGTGGAAGCTTACCAAGGACTACTATGTTCATCAAAACAAAGCAGTTTTCTGTGGAAACATGCCAAGAATTACTATGTTCAACAAAAATATGTTTCTTGTCCTCGGAAAACAGATGTGCTCTAACTAGTTTAGTCTTTTTAATTAACAGATAGTCATATACAGATGGTAGAAATTGATACACTAGTACTTTTAGATAAGATAGAATAAGTAAACTGGCTGAAACAACTTTGTTGTTCAAGAAATTGGCTAAAAGAATCTTCACAATCTCCAAGGAAAAGTACAAGGTGAGAAAGACTATGAGCCTTCCTCCAAAATACCCCTGAAGATGACAACTTGGAGGCAATGTGCAGGCGCAAAGATGACATAAACTGCTGACACCAGAACCCAGCCTTACTTATGCATATGTATATCCACTTTTTTGGTAAAATGTGCTGGGGGTATGCAAGCTTTGTGGAGAAATCCACTTGCACCCCAGCGCCAGAGTAAACATACCTGCTTTATAACTATACAAGTAGTAGAGTCGTCTTCTGCAAATCTGTGCCTTGGCAACTGCATCAACCAATTCTCCCAAGACTGGGAAGCTTCTCATCAGGTACCATAGATTTCTTATCAGGTACATAGACAGGTTCCTCAGATGGTCACCTGAAGTTCTCGTACAGTGGGAGGGACTTTGCTCCTCCAGTCCTTGTCTTGGGGTCCATTCACTCAAGAGATGTAGAAAGAGAGCTTGACAATGAAGACTGAGGCAAAAAATTATTGAGTACTTCAGCCTTCTCCTCATCTGTTCTTACCAGTTTACCAGTCAATTAATATAAGAACTTAAGAGCAATATTAATAGCATGGAAACAGCTTATAGGTACAGACATAAAAATATGATCATGAACTAGAAGTCTGAAGTTTTTTTAAATAATTCATCACACTGATATAGAATGCAGAACTCTCATCAACATTGGAAGAAACATTTTACAGTCAGCCAAGAACAGAAATTGTCCCTAATGATTTTGTGTTGGAAATACATAAGTTATTTTGTGGATAGTTCAACAAACAGTTTTAAGCAGATTTCAGTAATAAGCAATTATTCTTCTAAGTTATTTTTCATTTTTAAATTTATATTCAGTCAGCATTACACATAGCATTTCACTTGCGTTCATTTTTTACCTAGTGAACAAGAGTAATACAGAAACACATAGTCCAGTTTTATTTCATGCAGTTATTGTATTCAAGTTAGATAAGTAAAAATGTACTGTTCCCTTAAACATCATCCAACCAGGGTTTATAAAGAAAATTGTTCGGAAGCCAACTGGAAAATATGCTGTTCACCGAAGTCTTAAATGTTTGGATCTTTTATCTAAATATAAGCCATTAAAATAAAAGACTTTGTCTGGGGTGTTACTTATTCTCATTATTGTCCATGCTTTTTGGCAGGAATCAGAAAGATAACAGCTAAATGAATACTTACAAATTTAATGGGTACAACTTCTCAGTGAAAAGGTCTCATTATCTCAAATGAAATCAAATTAAATGAAATAAAATGTGAGGAGCAGAAGCATATTGGTTATAACAATTTAAAAACTGTGTTAGAAAATGTGAAGACACTTATCACTGCTGTTATTTCATTGTATAGTGTTATCAAAGAAACCAGTATAGAATTCAAATGGTATCAAATCCAAATAAATCTGCTTTTTAAAAAATGTATTTCAAATTCATGCTAAAAAGTTTGGTAACTTCTGTAGTAACATATATGAAGAACACTTACACAGGCCTGTAGACACTGTATTCGGCCATCTCCATGACACAATGGACAAATTTTTAAAAGAGAAAAGTTAAATTTAACTTTTTTTTTTTACCATTTATCATATGCATAAGATGGACTGGAAGTGCCAGAGAAACTTGCCAATTGTAGGTAAAGAAGGAGTATCAATTAATTGCTTCTAGAGGAATGACTTTACACATGTTATCAGTCAAGAGTGACTGTTAGGATATAATATATGAAATTCATGTTTTATTCTCCTGAACATGAGGAGACTAGTTATCTGTGGATTCACAGAAAGAGTGGTTAGACAGTGGAATAGGCTGCCCAGGGAGGTGGTGGAGTCACCATCCCTGGATGTGTTTAAGGGTGGTTTAGGTGAGATGTTGGGGGATATGGTGTAGGGGAGAACTTTGTAGAGTAGGGCTGATGGTTGGACTCGATGATCCCAAGGGTCTTTTCCAGCCTGAATGATTCTGTGATTTAACAGTTAGGGCTGTAGTGCATCACTACCATGAATGTGTAAGTAAGGCATGAGATCTGTAACATGAGATGTAGTCACAGGTATCCATCCTTCTTCCTCTCCCATTTAGGATGAGGATGTATTGTTCCATGAAGCAGTTTATGTTTACTGCTATCATTGTTACTCTTGGCATGCAGGTCTACAAGCATGAAACTTCCTCTTAGCACATCTTTAAATGCATCCCCTCAAATATATTCAGATTATCCTTTAATTAATATTAATTAATTTAATTAATCCGTGTAAATAAACAAAATCATATATTTTTCCTAGTCGTTTAGGAGCCAGCCAAGGTAGCTGAAAATCTTGGAAGCTTTTGAAAGTGACTGTCAGAGAGTGACTGATATTCATATTCTCCAGATTAGAGGAAGAGAAATAACCAGAATAATCCTGTTTCTCTTCTCCCTTGATAAAAATTTAATACAAATTATTTTTTTATTTAAATCACTTTAAGTTTTTAATAATTACATTGATAAGTCTTTTTCTACTTTAAAGTTTATTTACAAGAAACTATTTCAAAATAAACACATCTATTCTGTGCTGTTGTATCAGTTTAAATGACATCCTATCACATAAGAATTTCAAATTTATTTTGTTTTTAAAAAACAGTATAGTAAATATTGCACAGAAATATTTACTATTATTTACATATTAGGCTTTAAACTTTGTGGAATTTTTCTTATATTCTGCAACATCTGCTGAAGACCACTACAATTCTGGAAGAACATATCAAAAGAGAAATATAATACATGGATTTATTTCAGATTGCTATCAATCCATATATGATTTTTGAGGCCATGTTTTAGTAAAAGAGCAGCTCCAGCTTTAGGAATCCTTCTTCCACATAAAAAAACCCCACAGCTAGATGAGAAAACCTTGGCCTCCTATTAAAAAAAAAAAAAAACAAACAAACAAACAAAAAAAACCCACCACCTTGACTGCTTAAACTGGGTTTATTACTTTTAGAGCTGAACTTTTTGTCAGCTGGCTTTATAAAAAGTAATGCATCATCTGTGCTCTAGAGACAGGATAAATCTAGTACAGCTATACAGTCAGCAGGAGTAGTCTTATATTGTTTGTCCTGGCTATCTAACTGTGTTTTGCTGATTAAAGATACCATTAAAACTTGGACACCAGAGTGAAAAAAAGTAGGCGTATTTTACTGGTGATAACTAAATGAAGTAACAGAGTAATACAGAAAACATGCAGTAAGAAAAGACAAAACAATGCCCTTCAAGCAAGCAAATAGGAAAATACAGGGTAATGCGTCAAATCATTACTCCATGAGAGAGAGAAAATAGTGATTAAGACAGCTCCATCACCACTTGCATACGTTACCATCACCCAGACCCGCAGTGGCTGGGCAGCCCCGGTTACAGCGAGGGTTTGGAGAGCCTGTCCCGGCAAGGGGGAAATCCTACGCGGTGCCTCCACCCGTAGGTGAGGCTTCCAAAGTCATTATAAGAGGGTCCAGGTTTATACAGTATTGAATAAATAAATCCACCTGACTATGGTGCGGTAAACATCTGGCTTCACTCTCCAATTAGATTCCCCCAGAGCCAGGCCAGGGCTCAAGGAGGAAGCCAAGTGAGTTTCCCTGCTTATCTAACTTTGACCATTTTCTTTTCAGAACAAGGCCACACATCTGGTCCCAATGCTGGACAGGTGGCTCCATAGCCTTGTAACATAAAGAAGGATAAAAATAGAGTCAGGATAGACATGTTTTCATAACATTAGTCATCAGTAATGCGTATATGATATCTAAGCTACATCTTTCATTAATGAGCATACATATTTCACTAATGACTACATACTAAGTTAGCAGCTTTGGCTCAGGGCCTGTTGTTCAGGCTGCAGTATTCCAATGCTTTAGCACTTTTTACATCAGCATAGGTGGTTTGTTATAACCTAGCACAATAGTTTTCAGTTATAAAATATACAGGATTCATCATCAACATTGGCCTGTTGTCCAAGCCTTACCACTTCAAACAGTACCACATTTCTGTATATGCAGAAAGAATCAGGGTTAAATTTGTCCAGTTGAATAATCCTGTAATGGACACACATAGTGTAAATATTGTGGGATCATGCTCTGAACTGAATTCTTGAGTTCATTCATGGAGCAGGCAGAGAATAATGCCCTTTGTCGGTGCTTGTGTTCCCCTTTGGATGTAAATTTGCAACACAGGTGACTAGAAAGTATTGTTCTCTGCCCATCTTCCTTTTTAAAGTGACAGAAGAATTTCTCTTGGAGGTCCCCTCACATGTGTTTTTTGAGAGATTACAGGAGTTGTAAGGGAGCCTATGATATTGGAAGAATATGTTGATTTGTCTATTTGATATGTTCATCACTTGAAGTGTGGGTCAATTTTTTTTCTCACGAGATGAGCAATTTTGGCAATTCTTCACCAGCCAGTACTTCAGTTTTTTATAAGGCATAGCCTCTCCTGGTCTTTGTTGTCTTTCTCTACCTACAAGTTTAATATTACACTAACACATGAGGTTTTAATTTGTGCTAGAAAAATACCAACTCATGGTAGACAGACTTCAGTAATCATCCCAGCATAGAGCAGAATTTCCCAAATTCTTCAGTATCAAGGCTTCTCTCATACCAAGACTGTTCCATTGAGTGGAACAGAGATACTTAAAATTAACACTTGTGTTAGAGTAAACTGAGAATTAGACTTATTATCCCCAGAGCAGAACTGAGGTTACATATTAAGAAAATCAATAATTATAGATGATGGAGAAAAAAACATAGTTAGAATAGTATTGTACTAGTCACTTATATGACATAGTCTAAAACGCAGCAGATGTTTCTGGTAGTTCATTCTAAGAAAAATGAATTTATACTAGAATAAATGCATGCAAGGTTTACTAGAATAATGAGATGAGAGGCAAATAGATCTTTGTGTGTGAAACATAACTGCAATATATACATCTACAAATGATGGAAGATAACCATCCAAACTAAAAGCAATCTTGACACAAGAGTAAATTGATATAAATTGCCCATTAATACTTTCAGACAGATGGAAAGGACATTTTCCATCCATCATACAGTGACATTCTACAGCAGCTTTACCCTCAATGAAGTACAAGAAAAAAAAAAAAAAAAAAAAAAAAAAAAGTAGCTACTTTCAAGTAAACATTCTATATATCATGAAAAGAATTACATATTGTGGTTGTCTTCAGGAGCATGGAACTGACTTAGTGATCCAAAAAGATTATTAATTTTATGTCTCTATATACTAATTTTAAGATTTTATTGACATTTATGAAATACAGAAGAAGCATTTTCATGAAGATTTCAAAAAGAGAAGAAAAAGGAGAAAGATCAATTCCATTGAGAACAAAAATCAGTATCTGTATAAAAACACACAGGCAAAGTAATTATTAACATAGCCTCTCTCAAGTACATAGCTGAAAACTGAATTCTGACAATCTTCGGTCTACCACGGGAACATTTGTGAACTAAAAAAAAAAATTCCAGCTAGACAGACTGGAAGTTGCAGTTGTATTTCCATATGTATTTGCATTTGTATTTGTACATGTAAATATATATGCATATGTATATAATTGTAAGCCGTGTGTCTTCAGAGAAGCAATTATCCACAATAAAATGTAGACATTTTGGATAGCTGTAATATGCTGATCTTTGTGTCATATTAATACTCAAATAGGTTAACACAGTGACTAATTTTCTCAAAGAGAACTATTCTGTAAATAAATGAGAAAATAATGATACCATTCATGGATGCCAAATTTAAGAAAGGGCTTTTGAAATAAGCTGTTAAATACGGACATATAACGTACGTGTGTTGCAGTAGAGACAGACACGACAAGACAAATAGTGCAAAGATGGCTACTTTATCATTCTAACAAGCCCTTTTATGACCTTCTGCAAAGTATGTGTTCATATATGATTGGTTTAGTTAGTAACTAACAGTTCATGATTGGGTAACAGTTACCCTGCTGAGTCCTCAAGACGATTCCTCTTATCATTCTCAGGACTTTCCAGACTCTCAAGGGTACACCACAAGCTGCTCAAGGTCAGACTATTAGCTCTCTGTCAGGCATTTGGCAGACCCGCTGCCTCTCCCAACATACACGTGTGTATATTTATTCTGTCAGTTTGCAGTTTTGTCAGGTAAACTGCCATACTTAAGAAAAAAATAGGGGTTAGCTATACAAATATTTATTTCTATAAGTAATACAGTTTAATACTACTGCTAAACACTTATAAAATGTATATAGATATTTAAGAGGTTTGCATCTTTCTGTAGTATAGTGATTGATTCATATATGATATTGTATTGTGTATATAGATATTTAAGAGGTTTGCATCTTTCTGTAGTATAGTGATTGATTCATATATGATATTGTATTGGGAGTGCTGTGGAAGATACCGTATTTGAGGAATTAGTAATCTCAGGGAGGCCATGTCACCTGATCCTTGAGGTCCCTTCCAACCTGATATTCTATGATTCTGTGATCTATATTAAGCCTAATAACCCCTATGTTGACATGAGTGACACTGTATAGCCTTACCTGTAAAACAATGCCAGAGAACATGTTGGGATGACCAGAATATGTGCTGCTCCTGGTTTGTGACACGAAAATACTCACCATAGAAACATGTAGCTTTTTATGTTCCTTTCTATTCATGCTATACCCTCACTTTATAAGGACCATTAACATAGTATCCAGTGGCCTTCTTATCACCATATGGGTGAGAGATGAGCTGGATAAGTGGATGACATGAAAAACTAGATGGACTCATAAAGTTGTGATCAGAGGTGCGAAGTCCAGCAGATGATGAGCAACTAGTCCTTCAGGAATCAGTGCTGGGATCAGTATGGTCTATTATCTTCATTCATGACCTAGAAAATGGGTTGGAGTGCATACTCAACGAATGTGTGGACAACACCAAATTGGGAGAAGTGGTCAGTACACTGGAGGGCAGGGCTGCTATTCAGAAGGACCTGCACAACCTGCAGAAATGGGCTGACAGAAACCTTATGAAGTCTGGCAAGAGCGAATGTAAAGTCCCATACTTGGGGAAGCATAACTCGTGTTCTGTGTACTGTGTACCTGTACTACAGTCTGGGGGCCAACAGACTGGAAAGCAGCTCTGCACATAAGAACGTGAGTCCAGGTGGGCAGTAAGTTTATCATTAGCCAATAATGTGCCCTTGTGTCAGAAATGGCCAAGAGCACTGCAGCTGTATCATGAAGAGTGTTACCAGCAGATTTAGGGAAGTGAACCTTTCCCACTCCTCAGTCCTTGTGAGGCCACATCTGGAGTGTTGTGTCCCATTCTAAATTCTCTAGTATAGAAGAGAGATGGATATAGATTTGCAGACAACAAAAGGCCATAAAGATAATGTATGGGAACATCTGTCATATGAGGGGAAACTGCGAGACCTAGGGGACTGTAAGCTTACAGAAGAAAAGGCTCCAGGAAGATGTTATTGCTGTCTGCAAGTACCTGATCTGAGGATACAGAGAAGACAGCCAGACCCTTAACAGAAGTTCAGTGAGAAGAGATGGACACAGGTAATCAAACACTGGAACATGTTGCTCAGAGATTTCCTAGAATGTCTTTTCTTGGAGGTGTTCAAGACTGGACTGGACTTAGATCCCTGAGCAGCCTGATCTGATTAGATTGGCTTTGAGTGGTTTGGACTAGGTAACTGAGAGGTCCTTTCCAATTGATTGTATTCTGTCACTAACTCATAGGATTCTGTGTTTCCAGATACACCCCCAGAGCTCTGAGCAGGGCACTGGGCTGAGGGGGCAACACCTGCCATGGACACCCCATATGTCAGAGCAGAAACTATGGGGTGTTGTCCCTCACAATGACACCCACCTCCCTGGGCTGAAGTAGACTGGCACCATCATCCAGGGGACCTCAGAAACATGGGCAAGGAGATGTAATATCAGGAAGGAGGGGCTGGTGTTAGGTACTTTTCTTGATAACAAAATTAATGTTAGTAATATGAACTATTCTGTATGAAATCACAGTGTGAATATTAGTATTATTGTAACAGTACTAATATTTACTTTATTTTGGGGGGAGGTTGTTTAATTTTTAACTGGGCTAATAAGATATTCTGGTTTCCAGGTAAAAGGTGTGTTCCATTTTTGACAATAACAAGATTTTAGTGTAACAATAGAAGGTTTTGATTAGTTCCCTGTCTATTACCGATGTAAGAAGAGAATAAGACTACAATGAATGCTTTATTTCTATCTGAGTTACAGTCATACAGTTTAATTTTAGTCATGGATTACCCAGGAGAGTTCTTTATGAATGCAGAAATCATGTGCTCACCTACTAGCAGCTCATTTGATCTGGCAGTGCTGCTATTCTCAACTCCCACAAAATGGGAGTTGAGTTTAAGAAGCTCCCTGGATTGCCAGATAATGAGGCAGTCCATGCTGTAATCACCTAACAGGTAATGGAAGCAGAATGATTTCCAAACTAAGTGAAAGAATTTTTGGAACGTAGCAGGAACTCTACAATGCAATAATACAGAATACTAAATTCACTTCAAGGAGCACAGTATTATAATAATGATCTGAGTTCTAGGAAGCTTGTACATGAGAAGCTTATGAAACTTGTTAAAACATGATTTATTCATAGTTTAAAATTGAGCATATTATTTAAAAAAATTTCTTCAAATAGATGTTATCTCAAATTTATAATTATTGATTAGAAACAAAAAATGAAGCAGACAATATATTTATAACATGTAACTTACTGTAGTGAGGATGATTAATCACTGAACAGCTTCAGGCATCTCTTACTTTTTCCCTCATCTGCACAGATGTGTGAAAAAAAATGTATTTATTCTGCATTTTTTCCCAATACTTTAGAGATAAAACCAGCCCCTCTACCCCACCACTACCCTAAATCCTTTACCTTGTCAATTATCTATGATGTTGTGTGGTTTTGTTTTTTTTTTAATTTAATTTTTTCCTAGTTTTCATTGTTGCAAAACTTAGGAAGTGAGTTCTTGGCTCCATTTGCAGTAGCTTTGATTTCATAACAGTGTTCAGCTGAAAAAAGTTTCCCTTTTAAAACAAATACATCTATAAACGATGGGCAAAATTATGTTCTGTTTCCTATTTTGGAATATCTGTAAGTAAAGGGTAACACCTTTAAACTTTTAAACCTCTTGGTTAATTAAGTAAACAGTCACAACTTTTTCAAATCTTGAAGTGGATCAAGTTTAAAAAACAATTACAACAGAGAAAATAAAACTGATGTTAGGTAGAATTTAGCCTTTAGAGGCTGTTGAGACATTGGTCTCTCTCAAATCATTCTTCTAGTTTGAAGAACTGATATTTAAGAGAAAGATGTTTATTTTTATTTCTTCAGAACTTCTAGTATCCAGGCATTTTTTTTAAATAGTGCTTACATTCTTGTGGGCTGATCAAACCTTGTTTTCAGTCAAATTCTGTCTCCTATAGCTGATTTGATCTTATCAGTGACACATCAAATCTACTTTTCTGCCTTGATAGCAGACCCTGGCTTTTTATGACACATCTTGATAAGTACACTTCCCTTTTCTTTGTGACACAGTTGTTATAATGTCTGAATGGATATGGGTTGTACTTCTAGCTTGCAATGCTACTATTCAGAAAAGGATGATTATGAAAAGTCATTGCCTCTAGAGATGTTTGTCTTGACAGTAGGACTTATGCAGCTAAAACCTACTTGTTTTAATTTACTTGAACAAGGAAAAATGCTTTAACTGAACAGGAAAGATAAAACATTACTTTCTAAGGAACTAATGGTTTTCCAGATATAAAATGAATGAGTCTGAGTTACTCTCAGAATCTACTAAAGCGTCCTAAGTAAATTGTGAAAGAACATGTAGGAAAATTATTCATACATATACACATACATGGAGCTGGACTGAAATTATTAAAAAAATGTTCAATACTGTCTGCATTTTGTATAAAAATATTGTTATGGGGTGAAAGGTACCCAAAGGTGCTCTTCAAGTAAGGGAGACTCACTCCAGCTCAAAATTCTCCACTGAGAAAACAAACAAGGCACAGAAAATTATTATGGAGAGGCTTACCAAAACTTTGGATATGCATCTATATACAGGAACTATAAAAAAGTAAAAATTAATTGTTAACATATTTACATTTGTATAACATATTTGGGGTGGGAGACCAGAAGGTAATAGTAAATCAGGCAAGAACATCTAATTTTCCTTAGATTATTCTGGGTTATATGACCAATAATATTGTTGTCTACCAGCATATGGCTACCATATGAGTTGGAAAGCAAAAAATTATGAAAACAGCAGCCCCTTGGTGGGAATAAATTGATAGACAGCCAACATCTTGAAGAAGGCTGAGGCTGGGGCTGAGCCACTCTGCGTGAGGGCAGGCCACTAGGCAAATCAGATGTGTTGATGGGTTGGAGAGTGTCCTTTTTCCTCAATTCTATGGTGTTTGCCTGTCATAGATGGACAACACTGTTCTATGTGAGTTTGTATTCTGTGCACAAAGTGTATGTGTTGTAGGATAGAGATCTTGGAATAGAAATCATAATCTACCCACCATACCCATGTTCCATCATTAACAAATTTTAAATCATAGAATCATTTAGATTGGAAAGGATGTTTAAGATCATCGAGTCCAACCGTTAACTAGCACTGCCAAGTCCACTACTAAACCATATTCCTGAGTGCCACTTCTGCATGTCTTTTAAATATCCCCAGGGACGGTGGCTCAACCACTTCCCTGGGCAGCCTGCTCCAATGCTTGACAACCCTTTCAATGAAGAAATTTTTCCTAATACCCAGTGAAAAGTCTTTCAATTGAGTGCTATGGTTCTGTCCTTGTGTCCACCTTAACCCTAAGTTTCCCCATAGCACCTCTGCTTCATGACTTTCTAGTCAAAAAAAAAAGGAGTATGTTAGCAGAAGAGTTAGCAGTTGATGTAGCACTGTAATACAGTATTGCCACTGCTGGTAACAGACCATTAGCTTTGTAATGAGTCTGCAATTCCTCACGGCTGAGGCTTGTCAGGCCTGCTCTTTCTAGACTTTTGTTGACCTGTCTGAAGGTTTATTTTGCTTTGTTTAGCTGTGACAGCAATTTATCTAATTGATCAGGTGCCTATGACATATTTGCTCTACTTTTAGAGCAGTACGATTACAGCTGTAGTAAGTAGTTATGCTGCATAGAACGGGCTATATATGACTCTAAGGCAGTGACACAGTGTAGAGAAATGCAGATACGGTAAAACAGCTGAGACCTAGAGAACTGGGGTCACAGAACATGGTGCAGAGGAGATCAGACCTAAGGGTGATAAGATATGGGTCAGAGACTTGATGCTGGAGACACCACAGCTGCGAACAATTCAGCCATAGTCCATTAAAGAAGTACAGACCTGGAGCTGGACAACATTGGTTTTAGGGGTAACGGAAAAAAAAATAAATTTAACAGATAAAGGTCACCATATATAGTGAATTTGGTTGTAACATGGAGTTGAAGACCAATGAAAAAGGAGCAAGGCTGTAAAAGTGTTTCAGTAAACATGTCAAAAGGACCCCAGCTGAACCCTTAGAGAGAGGAAGGGAGACCCATCAATATAAATATCATAGGCCTTCCAGGAAAGGACACCAGAGGTTCAAAACTCACTGTGAAAACCCTTGCTCTCAACACACATACATGCCAGAATGAACCCACAAACCTTAGGGCCCAGCAGAGCATCAGGAGGGGGAGCATAACACAGGGAATAGGGGCTGAATCTAAGAAGTGGGTGCACGATGATTTTATCTCTATTCATTTTTGGTAACAATTAGATCTAGACTAATAATGATTAAACTCTGAATATTTCATTTATACTAACAATGAATTCTAGGCTTTACTTACATTGAAGGTGCTCTTACTTTTTGGCTTTCAGCAAGATTTTAAGTGCAGCAAGTTTAAGTATCCTGTAATGACTTCACATTACTTGACTGACAACCATCATGCTATCAAGTCATTTTAGCAGTAAGAAGTGCATCTTAATGTCACCGATTTTAAAGAATCTGGGTTGAGATATTTTTTGTGGCTTAGGGAAAAAACCTGAACATAAGCCTGTAAAAATAGTTTAATCAATAATCACTTTAGAGAAATGTTCAGCATGAAGTTTTCTGCCAAGATCTACATAGACATTATGTGAAACCTGATAGTAGAGAAAAATAAAAAAAAATGGGTGGTTCAGTAGAACCAGTAAAACAAGACAAGGTTAATGGAATTAGTAGATGCATTAAACTGTTAAAGAGTGAGGCTGTTACTGACGCTGAAATATGTAGAGCTTGTGTCTTTAAAAAATCTTCTGTATTTAGTGCAATTAAGATCAGTGTAGTTCTGAATATGATATTAGATGTCATAAGAGACAAAGGAGCCACGAATGTTTTTTAAAAGAAATTTTGAAGAAAATACATGTTTAAGGGAAAACATTTGAATTAAATTAAATACGTTCAAGGATTTAGTCAATAGGACCCCCTGGGAAACCGCCTTCAGGGACAAGGGAGCAGAACAGAGCTGGCAGATCTTTGACACTTTCCATATTGTGCAAGAGCTCCCCATGTGTGAGAAACCAGACAAGAAAGGCAAGAGACTAACATGGCTGAGTTGAGACCTGCTGATCAAACTGAAGGGCAAGAAGGAGATGCACAGGCAGTAGAAGTAGGGACAGGTGTCCTGGAAAGAGTATAGAGGTGCTCCCCAGTTGTATAGGGATGACATCAGAAAAGCCAAGACACGGCTGGAGTTCAGCTTGGCAGGGGATGGAAAGAATAATTATAAGGGCTTCTACAGGTATGTCAGACAGAAAAGGAAGGTCAAAGAAAGTGTACACACTCTGATGAACACAACTAGCAAACTGGTAACAACAGATGAGAAGAAATCTGAAGCACTTAATGATTTTTTTCCACAGTCTTCACTGGCAAGCTCTCTTTTCACACTTCTCGAGTGGTTGGACCCCAAGACAGGGACTGGAGAAGCAAAGTCGCTCCTATTGTAAGAGAAGTTCAGGTGACAACAAGTCTGTGGTACCTGGCGAGAAGCTTCCCAGAGTCTTGAAGAAATTGCTTGATGTAGTTGCCAAGGCACTCTCCGTGATATCTGAAAAGTCATGGCAGTCAGGTGAAGTCCCTCGTGACTGGAAATATGGTAACACTGCACCCATTTTTAAAAAGGGTAGAAAGGAGGACTCTGGGAGCTACAGACCTGTCAGCCCCATCTCTGTGCCTGGGAAGATCATAGAACAGATCCTCCTATGAGCTATGCTAAGGCACATGGAGGACAGGGACGTGATCTGAGACAGCCAGCATGGATTCACCAAAGGTAAGTCCTGCCTGAACAACTTAGTGGCCTGCTGTCCTAGTTTTGGCCAGAATAGATTTAACTTTCCTTGGGCTGAGAGATAAAACATCTAGAGGGTCGGGTCCGGATTGATCATTGGAGCTTTCCATATCATGTGACATCATGGTCAGTATACAGGTGGATGCGTGCTCTCTCACGCCCCGTTTTTTGGTTTCTGGGTCAGCGTGGTGGGATTTTCTGGTGCAGTAAGGATTGCTGCTGGGGGTGGGCTCCATACCGGTCACCACTCGGTGAGCCACTGCTGCATTTTACCCGTTTTGGACTTACTATTGTTACTGTTGTTTTTATTACTAAATTTTTTTTTTATTCAACCTATGAATTTCCTTTTTTGTCCCTCCCCAATTTCACCGGGGTGGGGGGGAGGGGGAAGTAAATGACTGGCCACATGGCAATTGGCTACTAGCTGAGTTCAAACCACAACACCTTCTATGATTGAGTGATGTAGTGGTGTACTCCCCTGTTTCACCTTTCTGTTTAAAACAATAGCCATAGTGGTGGTTGTGATGCCTGCATCTGGTTTAAACTGCCTCTGGGGAGGCAGATAACAACACAATAGATAAGGTCCATAGATCTTGCTCAGTTGAGTATTCAACAACTGAAATACAGCTGATATGCAAATATGACTACAAGTCAGTCATCTTATTCCATAAATAGTGGACAGCACGAGGCCTGACTGAGCTCTCCTGTACAGCAATGGGCTGCACACCAGGATGTCCCCCTGAGTAGGGACACCTCTCAAGGTTATTCCTCAAGATTATTGCATCAGATACTCTGTAAATGAATTGGGATTAAGCATGCTAAAACTTTGAAATTTTAGCTAAGTGATATAAAGGATTTAGTGCACATATATAATCCTTTTGACATAAACTGTTGACCAAGTCTGGGACTAGGAGCTGTAGTGGGTTTGGTTAGGATAATTTTCACAAGAAGCTAAGAGGGGGCACAGCCAGGCTAGCCAACCCAAACTAGCCCAATTGCATCGTGTACCACTTGATATATATATTCTTTTATTAATATTGTTGTTCTATTAACCTGTCTTTATTTCAACCCACGAGGTTTAACCTTTTTCTTCAGATGCTCCTCTCTATCTCACAGTGATGGGGCAGGGAGTGAGCAAGCAGCCCCATGATGCTTTGTTGCTGGATGGACCTAAACCACCACAAGAATTGATCCAACTGCACCTAGACTCCTCTCTGAGAAGGAGTTTAGAATGCAAGGGGGTCCATTCTGAACCTCGTGACTCAAGGGGAGGGTCTCCCTGACAGTTTTGTCTGTCCCTGTCCTCTCTGCACTAAATATCAAATGAACCTTTTAATTGAATCTTGTTAAACCACTGTCATGTTTACTATAAAACTTTGGTAAATCTTTTATATAAAACTGTTTTATATCAATAAATATATTACTATTTCTCTCTTATGAGCAAAGCTTGTCACTCCATCCTCAACAAGCGACTACATCGGTGGACAAAGGAAGAGCTATGGATGTCATCTATCTGGAATTCTGTAGGACCTTTGACATAGTTTCAACAACATCCTTGTGTCTAAATTAGAGAGATATGGATTTGATGTATGGACTGTTCAGTGCATAAGGAATGGGCTGGTTGCATCCCGAGTGTAGTGGTCAATGACTCAGTGTCGAGATGGAAATCAGTGACAAGTGCTGTCTCTCAAGGATCTTTACGGGGACCAGTATTCTTTAATACGTTTGTCAATGACATAGACAGTGGGATCAAACGAACCCGCAGCAAATTTGCCAATGACACCAAGCTGAGTGGCATGATTGATATGCCTGAGGAACAAGATGTCATCCAGAGGCACCTGGACAAGCTTAGAAGTGGGCCCATGTGAACCTCATGAAGTTCAACAAGGCCAAGTGCTTCACCTGAGTTGAGGCAACCCCTACTATCAATACAGGTTGGGGGACCGAGGGTTGAGAGCAGCCCCATGAAAAAGCACTTGAGGTTACTGGTGGATGAAAAGCTGGACATAAGCCAGCAATGTGCACTCACAGCCCAGAAAGCCAACTGTATTTTAGGCTGCATCAAAAGGAGCATGGTCAGCAGTTTGAGGGAGGTGGTTCTGCCCCTCTACTCTGCTCTGGTGAGACCTCACCTGGAGTGCTGTGTCCAGTTCTGGAGTCCTCAGTATAAGAAAGACATGGACCTGCTGGAGTGGGTCCAGAGGTTGGCCACAAAAATGATCTGAGGGATGGTACACCTAGGAAAGGCTGAGAGAGTTGGGATTGTTCAGCCTGGAGAAGAGAAGGCTTCAGGGAGACCTTATTGCAGCATTTCAGTAATTAAAGGGGATTTGTATGAAAGATGTAGACAAACTTTTTAGCAGGGACTGTTGCATTAGAACTAGAAGGGGTAATGGTTTTAAACTAAAGGAGAGTAGATTTAGACTAGATATAAGGAAAAACTTTTTTTACAGTTAGGGTGGTTAAACACTGGAACATGTTGCCCAGAGACATGATAAGTGCCTCATCCCTGAAAGAATTCAAGGTCAGGGTTGGATGGGGATCTGAGCAACCTGATCTAGGTGAAGATATCCCTGCTCATTACAGGGGGATTGGACTAGATGATCTTTAAAGATCCCTTCTGACCAAGCTATTCTGAGTCTATGAGTCTATGTTATCAGACAATTTGGGGTACTTCGGTGTGCCATTTACTAAATGATAGTAAAACAGTATTTTATGTTTTTCATTGAATTAAAATAATTTATAAACAGAAGTATTTATTTTATAGAAATCGAAGACTATTGAAGAATAGTTCACACTCTTACTTTTATTTTTTTCTATTTTTTTGTATTTCCTTGTATTTTTTTGATGTTGCAGAAAAAATTGGCTATTATGAACCAAATGATGTCCCCTGTTTCACACAAAAATTCGAGAGTCACTATGAATACTCCAGAAGATAGAATTAAGTTCCATTGCATAGGAATGAACATCACTATCTGTAAAGATGATAAACTGACAACAAAAAATAACGGTTGCATACTAGGTACACAATTACATACAAGATGTGATTTATAAAGAGATATTAAAAAGAGATATTTTAAAAAGGATAAAAAGTTTCTCTGTTCTTCTTAATCTTTGGTAAATTATAATCACCAATTCTCTTAAACTTACTTCAGAAAAACAGAGAAAAGAACTTCAAAACATAGCAGTTGGTTATTTTTGATGTAAACACGGTTACAGAAAATTTTTTCAACTCATAATTATTTCACTATGCTGCCTGATAGATATTGAGATTTATTAAACGTTTTTCTAAACTCATAGAATGCTGACTTTAGCTAGCATGTCTTTTTCTTTCACCAAATAAGCCAACATGAGAAAAAGCCAACATGAGAAAAAGGGCAAAACTGAAGGCCTTTGAGGCCAGTCTAAAAATATAATTGACAGGCATGTAATAGGTAAGTCTGATCATGCTATGAAGCCAAAGGGGACAATCTACAGTTCTTTTCCAGCTGGACTGTATAATGCTGTGTCATTTACCTTTGATCTTTTCTATGTGCGTCTGGGAATGCCAGTTTCATGGGACAGCTGCAGATCAGTCCATGAGAAATGCTGGGTTTCTTTGTTTGCTTGTTATTTAACTTCAGACTTTTTCTGGAATAAACCCAAATTTTCGAAAGCTTCCCATGAAGTTCAACTCTATTACTGATTCAGATTTAATGCAGAGCTTATGTCTGACACCTTCTAGGGCAGTGGCATTCCACAGTCTCATTACTTTTAGACTTCAGAAACGCTTCAGAACTCTTCCCAAACCCACAGTTGTCTTGATGTTATTTTCTCAGCAGCTACCCAGCAAATAGATACTATTTAAGAACTTCAGGGACAGTGTGACAGGAAATCAAGTAGTTTATGATTAACAAAGGGTCATCTTAACCACAAAAAAAAAAGACAAAGCAAAGCAAAACAACAACAACAGCAGCAATCCTTTGGTATTAGAGAAGCAGTCCATGGAGTTACATTCTTTTAAAAAACAGCAAAATACAGGAAAATGGCACCACAATATAAATTTATCTTTCTTTTTTGTTGTGTGAGTTAATGATGACCTGAGGTCTAGAAGCCCATTCTATAGTCTTGTTTCTGGTAGTGATGTATGTGCCACTGAACTGCTACTCTGATAAGAAAAATATATCTTTTTAAAAATTACTTGTAAGGGATGTCATTCTTATTTACAGTCAGAAAAAATCAAGTCTTCAAGATTTTTTTTTTCTAAAATCCAGCAGTAAAGATACTACAGAATTGATCAAAGTAAACATCAATAGTACTATAGAGATACTTTTTTTTTTTTTTCTTTTCCTCAGATGCAAGGTGTCGGTGTAGTTTTTCAGATGTAAGCGTCATTTTGTTCTTTTGGTGGTGGTGGTTTTTTGTATGCATCTTGGTATTAATGTTTGCTTTGATATTTGAACAGTTCTGCCATTTTGACAGATACGCTAAAATGGAGATTACAGAGTGAAATCTCTGAGAAAGCCACACAAAAAAAATTACTTATGCTGAAAGCTTCATTTCACTTCACTTGGACAAAATAAATTGGAAGACCATTATATAGGTTGTATATATAGTTCTCAGACTTCACAAGAGAGATGAAGAGTGCAGAGACTAAACCTTGATGCATGAAGTTCATACAGTTTGTAGATATGCTACTCTCTGATCCATATCTTTTTTCACAGAGGTAAGATTTGTAAACTAATTATACTATATTTCTGTATATTTAGATCCATGTAGACACAGATGTATAATGAGTTGTGCACTTTTCTAAGAAAACAATAATATAGTATCTTTTAAGACTGATGATTAATGTTAAAATGTCTAGGGATAGCAGTATGAAACCTGAATCAAGATGGCATTTGGTACTTGGCTTTTCAATTTATCTTATTAGTCCTGTATATTTATTTTTATCTTGGGGACACTAGTGCAAATGTGTAAATAAGTATAAGCAATGTTTAAATACAGCCTCCCATTCTAGTACAGAACACTATTTGTGATTTCAAAATGTTTGGCTCTACTAAATGAGATATAAAGTACATCTAATGAATATTTGGCACAGAACACCATTAAAAGCCTATATCAAAGAATGCAGCGGCAAAAATGTTTCCTCTGTTCTTTTGTTTTGTCTTCTGGTGATGGAATAAGGGCAGATACTATTCTGACACTACACAGAATCAATTGAAAAGAATAGAGTGAAAAGCCTGGTGAGTTTTCTACCATTATGGGATTTCCGTTATTATACCACTTCAGCCATCATGAGCAGGGTGTTCAGAAGGCAAGGAAATCTATTTCCCTAGAGGCAGTTATTGTGTTAGAGGATGTCATGAATGGTTTTCCAGCCTGCAGGTGTGTAGAGTTTGCAGCTGTAGTGGGTTCATAGGATTCCATGATACACAAGGACACGGAGGCTTTATCCTCTAAACAGGACTCAACCGTACCAACAAACTGAACTGACTCCAGAAGTGGGCCCAGAGGGGGCCCAGGCAAAAGACACACAGTGACACTTCAAAGATGATCCACGTCAGGGAGTTTGGAGTCAGCCAGGTGTGCCCTGCAAGGGTCCAAGATCTTGTAGAAAATCCATGCAGAGTTCAGACTGTTTAGGGAAGAAAAAGTACATGCATCATGTGAACTTTTCAGAGAGAGGCTTCATTTTGCATAAAAATAGAGTCCTTTTTATATCACAGAAACATGAGAGAGTGTAGAACATCACCACTCTAAGCAGCCAATAGGTGCTGTTAATTTCATTTTTCACCTGGGTAGCCAATAGATGATGATGTTTTCTGTTGTTTTAGATCAATTTTTTTCCAGACAGTTTTCCCATTCTTGCAGTTAGAACAGTCTATGTCAGGTACCGATATTTATTTTCTCAGGATGTTTTACCCTTTTTTTGCAGATTATTTTTTTACCTTTTCAAAGGATAAGTTGTTGCTACAGTTACTTAATTTTGCAATTAGTAACCCAGGTACCTCTAAATACCCAGCTGTACCTCAAAGATGCCAGCTGCACTTTTCAAGGATGTTTCTGGTTCCCAGGCTCACAGCTCTCAGGTTGGCAAGCAATTTCTGTCAGCATTTCAGCAGACATTTCATTCTGTTCAGATTTTTCTAATTTTCTCCTTCTAACAAGGTCACCTTTCTGGCTGCTCACCTCAGAGGGAGAGAGGGAAAGGAGGTGTAAATTCAAGATCCACATTATCTGTCTTACCTGTGTTATAGAACTGTCCTGCTCCTTTCTATAAATGTCTAAATCCAGACAGCATTTATGACTCATGACAGTGGGAAGAATGCTTAAAAAATACATGACAAAATAAGGAAGGATGAACCTGGACTTTATGCTTTATTGTTTCATTATATTTTAATGCCCTTTACATGTGGAAAGACTTAAACTTTCAGCCTAACTGTAATTCATTGGTGAGTAGTTAACCATACTAAAATTGTATTAGAATTAGAAGAAAAAAAAAGTTTCAGGTCTTTTATGTTATCTCAGGCCTGTTCCTGAGGCAAGAAAAATAACAGTAAGGAAAGAGGAGGGTTGGGTTGTGCATGTATTGTGTATATAACTAGAGTAAAATATGTGAATGAAAAAGAGAGTGCAGTAGCACCCATGGTTTTGCATTACTGAAAGTGGTCCTGTAAAGTTGCTAAGAACTTTTCACCAAGTAGGAGGAATATGGTATAGTGAAGCACACCATTAGTATGCTAACAATGACATTTAGATTACCAGGGATGTACTTATGCTCAATATATTTTGATATTCCTTTTTCTGTAAAGTCTTAGTGAAAGGGCTTTTCAGAACACTTCTGTTTAAGAATGTGTTTATGTCTGAAATCTGAAATATTTTTCTCAAATGGAAATTCCAGGCTGTAAAATTGTGCAAATAATGTTAAAAAGACTCTGCATGGCCACTGTTTGTCTTCCAAAAATAGAAGACTACACAAGGCAATAGTTCATGATTAACAGCATAGGTGTGATCTTTAAGAGAAAAAATATTTTCCTGTGTTTTTCTCTTTTGACACATATATCATCACCAAGTTCTATAAATGGTAGCTGTAGTAGTATTTCTTTAAGAGACAAAACTGTAATGACAATAAATTCTATTGATTGTCACTGGTGATGGAAGGAGTTAGGCCTTTTCCTCTTTGGAGAATGTTAGGTAGATGGCATGATTGATGGTATCTGCACAAAAAAAAAAAAAAAAAAAAAAAAGATATCTAGACAGTAATACAGTGTTGCAGTCAAATTACTGTTATTAGGGGCTTTTTTTACTCAATATTACACATGATGAACTTTTTCTAATTACATAATAACTAGTTGATTGGCAGACAATACCAACTGGGGCAGAAATGTTGTTCTGCTTGAAGGTAGAAATGCTCTACAGAAGGATCTGGACAGGCTAGATTGATGGGCTAAGGCCAACTTGTATGAGGTTCAACAAGTCTCAGTGCAGGGTCCTGCACTTGGGTCAAAACAACCCCATGCAGTGCTACAGGCTTGGGGAGGAGTGGCTGGAAAGCTGCCTGGCAGAAAGGAACCTGAGGGTGTTGGTTGACAGCCAGCTGAACATGAGCCAGCAGTGTGCCCAGGTGGCCAAGAAGACCAATAGAATCTTGGCCAGTGTCAGAAATTATGTGGTCAACAGGACTAGGGGAGTGATCTTACCCCCGTACTCTGCACTGGTGAGGCCGCACCTCGAGTGTTGTTTTCAGTTTTGGGCCCCTCACTACAAAAAGGACATTGAAGTGGTGGTGTGTGTCCAAAGAAGAACAACGAAGCTGGTGCAGGGTCTGGAGCACATGTCTTATGAGGGACAGCTGAGGGAACTGGGGTTGTTTAGTCTGGACAAAAGGAGGCTGAGGGGAGACCTGAAAGGAGGTTACAACAAGGTATCAGTCTCTTCTCCCAAGTAACAAGTGATAGGATGAAAGGAAACATCCTCAGGTTGTGCCAGGGGAGATTTAGATTGGATATTAGGAAATATTTCTTCACTGAAAGGGTTATCAAGCTTTGGAACAGGCTTCCCAGGAAAGTGGTGGGGTTACCATCCCTGGAAGCATTTAAAAGACATGTGGAGGCAGCACTTAGGAACATGGTTTAATGGTGAACTTGACAGTGCTAGATTTATGGTTGGATTTGATGATCTTACAGATCTTTTCCAACCTAAATGATTCTATGAGTTTATGATTCTAGTGGGTGGGAAAAAACTATGAGCTAGTTTGTATCACTGATTGTCCAAGAATTAGAGGAAATATTTTTGGCAGCAATATTATTGACATCAATATTCTCTGAAGGTTAATTATTTCTTGAAATGGCAAGGATATCATAACTCATTCTGGGCCTGGTTCCACCACTTTTCTTCCTGCAGAGCTGAAGCCTGAAAGAACCCCCAATAAATCAATGAAGTAAATCATGAATAACGTATTATTCACCTTGAATTAGAATGGAAAAATCAAATCCTCTGGTGTCAAAATCCCCTATGGCTTTTTTTATTTCACACTTACATTTTCCCCACTTCTTTAACTGTGGCATTCTTGGAAGATTCTATTAAAACATTCATGGCACAGTCAGATGTGATTCCTCATGAATGCTGCAAATGAGAAATAATAATAATACTTCTTGTCTTTTTTATCAGAAAGAACAAATTCAGCAGTATAAAGGAAAGCATTGTGAAGCATGTTGTTTTCAGTTTTTCTGAAATGCTTGCATCTTATTCTGAGTCTCTTTAAGAAAATCTCATATCAAAAGAACAAGGAAAAGTCAACAACTGACTGTTGTGTTTCTATTAACATAGCATCAGCCTTAAGGAGAAGTGAAAATGGCACAAACAGTTCTGGATCGAAGTAGAGATGAACAGCAGAAAACTTGCAAGAATAAATTACTATAAGCCTCATGTCTTTTTTTTTGTTTGTTTGGTTTGGTTTGGTTTGGGTTTTTTTGTTGTTTATTTTTTTAAATAAAGCTAAATAATGAATTTTTATTTTCTCATTCCTTTAGATTGAACTGAAATAATTAAGATGCCATCTTAATGGTATTACTAAATCCTGCAAATCTAACCCATTATTGGAAAGTACTGGGCAACATGGACCATTTTGGGGTCTCAACACATCTCCTAAAGCCTGTCAGCTGGAAGCTCAGGTTAGAATTTTAGTCTTCACTAACTACTTTTATAGTAAGAATTTCATGTTTTGGGAAAAAAAAAAAAAAAAATGTGTATAGGACAGGAAATAATATATTAGGAAAGTGATTTGCAGTGTGAATTCGAAGACAGAAAAGTATCTATTATGTACATATTTATTTTGAATAACATATATATGTGCATATATTCATATATATCTCTTGCACATATAGCTAAATTATGATAAAATTCCCATTTCCATTTTTTGACAGTCATCTCTGAATTTAACTGTCTATATGCTGATGTAAATTCCCATCAGACATCTTTATTATATCATTGTTATTATCCATATCTGTAAAACCTCATCAGAGTATGGTGCTAGTGGTTAGCATAGTCTTAGTCTTCTCTGGTAAGCCTTCCTCTAGAGCACTACACAGAATCAACCAAGTGGTAAAATTTTACCATCTCATGAAGCTCTAGTGACTTCAGTTTTGTTTAATTTTGAGTAGGGGAGAGATATAGAAAACTTATTTATTTCATTTCTAGGCTTTTCAGTTTAACACAACTCTTCTATGCATGTTTCTGCGTGAACTAATTGTTTCTTACCAAATAGTCCTTTTCATAGCAAAAGAACTTTCATGCGCAGAAATAATAATCATGAGAGAAAGCATTATCACCTGTAATCTACTTAGAAGCTCTTTCTCCCAGTTTCTCAGATAATTTCAGCTATTTTTAACAAGATACATAAGGCTTTATGTCTGTACTGGTGACATAAAATTGGTAGGTAACTTGTGGGCTGAAAATGTAAGCAGGAGATCTCAGTGAAATTATATGCCCATAGGACTTCAAGAACGGAAGAAAGCAGAAACATCCTTTCTTTTTTGGTTTGTGTTTTTTTTTTTTTTTTTTTTTTTTACTTCTGCTTTTCTGGATCCTGTATAAAGAAGATCTGTGTGGGAGAGACGAGCACGCACACGACGTGATCAAGCAATGCCCGTTTATTGCAACTAAGAAAGCCTTTTTATAATGTTCTCCCACACGCGTGAGTAACATGCAGTACAAGTCCTCAACTTACGTCATGCTTTAAACCTTCTTATGATTAGATAAAAAGTGCCACATCAGGCACTTCCCGCCTTGTGTAACTTCCTTTTCCGTCCAAACCCCTTCTGGGTGTTGTTTTTCTGGTCGAATTTTTTTCCTCCCTCATTCAGGGTCACATCCTTATCGCATTCTTGTTCAGGCTGAGGCTCTTATCAGTCTTGTTCTCATGCAGGATTGTTCATACATGCATTCTCTCACAGAAAGTCCTCTTGAATCCCAACAGATCTGCATTTAAAAAATTCTGGTTTTATTCTCCATCCAAACTTACTTTGACATATGAGAATATATTTGCTACCTCTAAACCTCAGGACATAAGGTTTATATGAATATTAAATGCTAAGAATTGAAACAGAGTGAGAGGAACTCTTCTGTTTTAGGAGCAACATAATCTCATCAAATGGCACATCTGTTTCTGGTACAGCCACACCCATTGTGATAGCAACCAAAAAAACCAGACAAAAGTCCTATAAGTAGTACTAAAGGAAGAACAGGCATAACTTGATCAGTAAGTTAAAGAGCTTGGAATAAATTCCTAAGTCAGTCTCACTTTAAGATTGGACAGTCCATTACCTGAAACTAAGAAAGCTTTTTGGCTATAGAGATCATCAGAGCCTGAAAAAAAAAAAAAAAAAAAAAAAGACCCTTAAATTTAAATGTCAAATTCAAATGCCTACCATGTAGACACTGACAAGTGGAAAATCATCCTATGTGCCTATCATAGTCAATGGTAAGCAGCAGACATTTCTTTGACAAACATGACTTCTGTTAACAACTTAATTCTGTTATTTCAGTATTGATGTCAGTGATCATTTGAAAACCCGTAAGATATTTTTGACAACCTCACAGAATTTGCATGTAAAGAACCAGGACAAATTACTTTCTAAACTGGCAGCTAAAGCTCAGGTGGGATATTATAGAGTATATTTAACGTCATTAGACACCTATACAGAAGTAACTGAATTATTTTGAGGTGTCTATTTGAGGATGAGATTAACTAAATCTTACAATAGCATTTCTTCTTCGGGACTGTAAAGTGAGTCTGTAGTGATTAGCTTGAGTAAAGATGTTTTCCATGTAGGTGTCTACATCTGATTGGTAAATTTTATCCTGGTTTACTCTGAAGGGAAAAGACAGTGATTGCTATGAAATGAATTCATAAAATGAAGAAGTAACCGAGAGAAGGAGACTGAGGGTAAGATAAGTCTGAGTAAAAGAATTACGTTCCAGTGTCTATAGGTTTGTTAGGTATCTAAGGTCCCTATATAGTTCATGAACATCTAGGTAATGAAGTAAATGCAGTCCACAGTCCACGGAATTATTTAGTTCACTTTGAAGTACACATCTAAGCCATTACTCAGTTTGTTAAACAGCTTCACCTAGAGCTGTTTAAGTGTCATTCTAGACATCTGCATAGGTCTAAAAAATATAACACAGGTCTTACAGAAGACTATCATGCTTCTGGAGCTGGAGTTAAGGTCAGAAGGTATATCCCTCGCATCTAAATTCTAACGCTAAATACTTACATTTACATAATTACATTCTGACTATACTGGCAGATATAGAATTCTATTGGTCAGACTGTGACTCCAAGATAGCTATAATTCACAACTTAATTTTTTGCAAATTTAACTCATTTAATTTTATATGGCACTAAAAGAATGTGTTGAAATGTGAAGCCCTGTGGAATATATTCACATGAGGTGAATAACATGCTAAATTGTCTGCAATTGTAATTTTTTTGTTAGTGTCTGTACATGTACAAGTAATTAATTATTAACAAAGGTGTTGGGTGACAAATTTCAAAAATATACAAGTTAATTCCTCAGTTAGCAAAGCCCAAAATATGTATTCTAAAAACCCCACATAACTTCATTTTGTTCTTGATATCAGCTGTTAACAATTGACATTAACATGACTGTGATGAAATACTGGTATTATCCTTCACATGTGCCCTGTTTATTACTTTCATCTTCTCAAGCATTTTAAAAATGTATACACAGCCTAGCTTCTACATTTATTTCACATCTAATAGCTAAGGCTCAAGATTTCAGATTGTACATGTTTAGCCTGCACCTCTCTTGCTATGTTGTTTGTTCAGTTATCAACCACATGTCACTAAATGGTGCTTTTTTACTTTCTGAACAAACTGTTCTTGATGTCAAAAACATGCAGATGCACTGACAAGAAATACAGTTATAAAAAGTGCAAGGAAAGTAGTCATTTTCTAAGGAGTAATTATGTCAGAATTTTGAGATAATGTTAGTTTCTTAGCATTTTTCATACAAAAGTTGGGAAAGAACATTGCTAACCCATACTTTACATAATCTACATGCACAGAAGCAGACATGTGCATGCATGTCCTATTTCAACTTCTGTTTGGATAGATATGAGAGGTTGTTCCCTTTGCAGGTGTGTTCCCATCTTGAGTGTTATAGCCAGCATTTAAACATCTCTGTATAACTGTCTATGTCATTTTAGACAGACAAACATTTTGTACTGTTGAAGTCTTTAATTAAAGGATTGAACAGTTTGTACCATGAGTTCATGTATCATTTTTATCTATGGAATGATATAAGCTGTATAAACTCAGAGGACATTGACAGTCGTATAACCTGTTAGTTTAATCTATAGATATTGCTCTAAAAATGTTCAACTGAAATTGCTTTTCTGGGAACAGCTAATTTTTTTTTTTTTTTTTTTTTCTGATGTATACATGGAAGACATACTGTCCAAACTCTTGTCATAGACATTTGATTGAAAATAGCGTAAGAAGTTCCCCAGAACCTACCACTCTTCATCAGATACATAGTTAGTATTTTCTAAAAGTTAAGAAAAAGGCATAACCACTTCATTTTACATCTTTATTTAAATGGATAAGACAAGTGCTTGGACTTGCTCTCAGCTTTTAACAGCCTTAGTCTCACAATTAATTATTCTAAATCTCTTCCTGGATAAAAGCACAGTCATGCTTTGATTTGTATTTCTGTTCTCCAACTGCTGCACTTCAGTAGTACTGGGACACCTTCTACCAAGATAAGGGACAGGTATCCCACCTCCAGCTTTCCCCAGAAGCATCCATATGCCTACACATTCATAAATGCATAGGTATAGAAAGAATAAAACATTTTTAATAAGAGCTAATGCAATGAATAATAGAATTTAAATTGTTAATAGAAAATAATTCAACAAAAGTTAAAGTATGGTTTGGCATCCCCCACTCTACAAGGCTGTAGAACATGTACCAACACATTGGTGGATTACTTCAGGAGGGTAGAGGGGCATCAAAAGGGGAAATGGGGGCATGAACAAGATGGAACATGCCCAGGGGCTATAGACCCCTCCTAAGAGGCCCACCAAGGGGCCCTTGGTGAAAATCATGTCACATGCAAAGAAGATCTCAGACCTGTGAGCTAGTCTGAGAGGCCCTGGCATCCAGGCCCAGCCCAACATGGTAACTGTGCAGTAGTACTGGGTGAGACTTTGAGCTTTGTACAGTGGTAAAAGACACAGGCAACACTTTGTGAAAACAAGAAACCAGAACAAAATATCAACTTCAGATGAACATATACATGGAGACAGTAGGTAAAAACCACTAAGAGGTTCCCCAGAAAGACCACATGTAAACAGAAGAATGGTCACATCAATTGCAAATTGGACTTGAGGTAAGTGTCATACAGAGAGGGCAGGTGATGTGGAGGGAGCTCACTTTGCCCACGCTTTTGGGGATCTTTCAGGACCTGGAAGACCATGGAGGGGTCTAGGCTGGTGCTATATGTATTTGCTTACCCTTAGAGCAATGCTGCAAAGAAAAGGCAGAAGACTGAGCATGCAATCGAGCCTGTCATGTAAACAACAATCACTGCAAAAGCAGTAAGACCCAGGCTTTGGGACGCAGACTACAATCCTGTGCTCTTAGAAATAACAGCTTCTGCAGAAAGAGCAAACAGATCAGTAAGAGCAGTAGGGGTGCTGCAAATCTAAAAGACCATGATTATTTTCAGACACAGAAAAGCTGCAGCAGGATGGTAATGATAAAAAGGCTGGTGAAGCTGTTAGTTCTGGGACCTTGGCTTACAGGCTGGCAAAACAAAAAATGTATTACAGCAAAGACTGATAATTAGGAAGGCTAGGCTAATTTTGCATGGCTTCAAGCATCTTGTTGGCAAAGGGTTATGGGGAGCACAGGGTCCCTTAAGTGCAAACTGCTTTTCTGAACCTGGTGAAACAGTGAACGTGTCTCCCGTTAGGGTAGAAGATAACACCTTGGAAGGGACTTCCTTGTTACTGCAGCCCTCTGCAGAGCAAGAGGCAATCGAACACAATGAGGATGTTTCCCAGGGGTTGTCCACCTGATGCACTTCCAATTCCAGGTGACTAATTTGAAAGCCCAGCTTTAGTCCCCACCCTAAAATGTAGCAGCAGTGGTGAAGGAGGCTGCCTCATGGCTTCCATGAAGCATATTCAGCAATGTAAATGGCCAGTCCAGAGGTTTGGGCCTATGTGATATGTAGAAGAGTACAGATCTGGTAGATAAGAACAGGTAGCACAGTATAAAGCTTATAAAACATTTGTTCATGGTGTAGAGCAAATGTCTAATAATTTATGCCAGTTGTCTGAACGTTGTGATTACGCTCAGCTCCATCTTGAAGCTGTCAGAATGCATGACTTTGTATTTCTTCACTATTAACTGAAACAATACTAACACTACAAAATTTTTAGACTGCATCTGTAGTTTCTTACAAAGTAAGAGTGAGCTCTGTTTTGTTCAGACTTTCTGTCTTACTATAAATATTGTAAAAGCCATTGGGAGTGGAGTATGTAGACCCTGAAGTTTACATCCCATTCCAAAATCACAGACAAAAAACTATGCTATTCAACTGATCTAAATAACAGCAACAACATCTGTTCTGCTGTCAGTTGCAGAGCTTAGAGCAGAGAGGGATCTGACAAATGCAGAATCGTTAGACAGAGAAAAAGAGCTACAGGACAAACTGGCATGGTCTGTGCATAGGAGGTCACACTGAGTGGCATCGCCTTCTCTAAGGATCTTCTACATGTTAATAAATGAATCATTCTCCTATCTGAAGGGGAAAGGGTTTGGGGAATTTTTAAGCCAAACAACAGTTTTAGATATCCTAAGGACCTTTTGGGGTTTTTTTTACATCATCAACATTATTATGATGTTAAGGATGTCAGCAGTGTTTTTAAGGTGAGAAACTTTTGTGAGATTTGTTATAAATTGTATAGCCATGTTCATAGTTTCATCAATAAACCAATATCCTCTTGGGTGTCCTGAAGTTTTTATTGAGAACTTCCATCCCATGATGGCCTACTCTGGGATAGTACACCTTCCCCATGGGCCCTTTTTCCCTGTGCTTCCTGTGACAATAAATGGCAAGCTGTTATTTCCCTTGTGCCGCTCTTGTGGTGAAACCTGCCAGGCCCTCTACACACAGTGATGAAGAAAGAGCCCTCATGGGTACCTGGTGTCCCTGGGAACTAAGTAAGGCTCTGGGGAAGGGTTACAGGGCTGAAGAAATCTGTGAGGTTCACCATCTACACATGAGGTCAAGACTTGTGTCATAACGTTTAAAGCTGAATGGGTTCTTAGCATAATTTCCACAAAATCATTGCTACCTATGAATAAATAATAAGCTTGGACAGCTGTCCTAGAAATAAATTTTCCTGGTTGCTGACATTACTTCCAGCTGGTATGCTGAACATACTTCTAATGTGTGGCTAAACGTCTTCCAAACACCTTTCCAAAAGTGTGATGGCCTTTCTATACAGGCTACAGAATATATTTCCAACATCTGCACCATACGTCCCAGGAACATCTCAGTATCCAGGGAGACTGCTGCTAGCCTGGGCTCTCTAATAATTTACATAAAAGTACAGATACCCATAATTTTTTATGACTACCATTTTGACATGGTTTCTTAAAATATCAGAGGCTTCCAGGGCCAATGATGCAGCTTCACAATTATCTTCCCGAAGCAAAATGAGACATGGCTGGTTTGGCCTGTCTTTATTTCAGTGGTGATTGTGTCAATGTGTTGGCAGTTTACTGGCACATCATGCAGCCTATTATACATCACTGTTAAGATTTCATTGTTATTTCCACTGGCTGAAACACAGCACAATAAAGGAACCACAAAGTCTTCAACAAGGTAGTGCTCTTCAAGATCTGTGTAAAGGTAAAGTGAGTTAAATCCTCCAGTGGTATCTGCCACAAAGGGAAATTCCTTAACAGCAACACTCAGAAGCCCCATATATGCCAGATCTCAAGTGGCAGGAAAAAAAAAAAAAAAAAAAAAAAGTAAGGTTTTACATCAATTTTGAGCTTTATTTTCCTTATGATTAGGTCATGGACCAGGCCCACTGCTGAAGAGTCAATAGCTGAAGCTTTGTTGTGAGGGTTAAGATGGTTCATACATTCCATCAACACGGAGACAGAGGGATAATAGCCTTTTTACAACGTATACTGCCATGTTTTGACCTGCAGTGCTATTTCAGAGATAGTAGCTCTGCTGATACTATTCCAGCTGTGTGGGTAACATATTTCCACCAGCCCCACCTCCCACTAACTGGAGAGCTCTAGGGGCCTCACTAGCTCTGCAGTAAATTTTGAGATTGTGTTTTGTAGGCAGATTCCGGCACTGGCATTGTTGAGTAGCATGATGTAGAAATCCCCATCCACTATTCTCCTTTATCCCCCCTCTCCTGCCAGGCACTAAATATCCTGAGTGTGGGAGGCTTCTCTCCAGCTGTTGAATTTCTGGGGCCAGCCACACCATTTCAAGTAGCAGCTGTTTCTTTCTTCTTTTCCATTTTGCAGCAATGATCATGTCAGTTTTGTAGATTCAGTCCTCATCAGGACTGAGTTTTTTAAGTTCTTCAGGGTAAAATGTTCCTTCGACTGTTTCATAGTAGACCATAGTCTATTAAGTGATACATAGATACCTGTCTCCTTCTCACAACTTCAGCTGAATTAATTTCTGAACATCTGCTCATAACTGTCCCTTTGTTGTGCTAGATACTAAGACATGGTGTCCCTTTTTGAGAAGAGGTCTAGATTCTTTAACTTTAAACACATCTCCATATAGAATTTTCCAAATCCTTGCAGAGTTTAAAAGGTTCATGTCCTCAGGCTTCACTTTGGTAGTTCTGTGGATGCTCTTTATAAACCCCAACAACACAATGACGTTTTGTGCTGTTGTACTAGTTTTGACTGGGATAGGGTTATTCTTCGTAGTAGCTCGCATGGTGGTATATTTTGGATTTATGACCAAAACAGTGTTGAAAACGTAGGAATATTTTAGCTAGTGCTGATCAGTGCTTACATAGTGTCAAGGCCTCTTCTGCTTGTGCATGCACCAGCGAGAAGGCTAGGGGTGCACAAGAAGCTGTGAGGAATGCAGCTGGGACAGCTGACCCCAGATGACCAAAGAGATATTCCATGCCATGTCATGCTCAGTGATAAAAACTGTGGGAAAGAAGGACAAAAGGGGGGACATTCAGAGGGATGGTGTTTGTCTTCTTAAGTAACCATTACATGTGATGGAGCTTTCCTAGAGATGTCTGAACACCTGCCCGCGGATGGGAAGTAGTGATTATATTCCTTGTGTTGCTTTGCTTGTGTGCACGGCTTTTGCTTTACCTGTTAAACTGTCTTTATCTCAACCCACAAGTTTTCTCACTTTTACCCTTCTGATTCTCTCCTCCATGGAGCTGTGGGGGAGTGAGTGAGCAGCTGTGTGGAGCTGAGCTGCCTACTGGGTTTAAATCACACCAGCTGTAAAGTGTCTCCACGTCTTAGTTCTGAATGTTCTGTTTAAATTTTCTGTGACAGAGGTTTTAGCAAAATGGTGAACATTGCACTGCTTTAACAATTTTTATAAAGTACAGTCAGTCTGTAATATCTGAGAATTGTGTCCCATGCTAAAAGTTTCTTTAAAAGCACAAGATGTTTCAGAACCTGTTTTACCTTTCAGTATAATGGACAAGGAATGCTTAGATAATATGTCTATCACCTCTAAGATATACTTAACGCTGTTATTGTATTTGGAGAACTATTGCACACTGGCCAAGTCTGCCTGCCATTGTTCATCTGTGTCTTCCACAATCACTTTGTTTCAAGTGCTTTCTTACAGCCTTGTGTAAGATGTAAGAATCCAGAGTTGCAAGCAAGGTTGACACTTGGCTTCAGTTCAGATCGCATTTTGCCTTTTAGCATCTTCAAAAGGGGATTTATGCCCTCAAAGCTTCCCACCTTTATATTTTTGGGTTTGGTGTTTTTTTGTCTGCTATGTAATCACCATCACCTTACTGCAAACATCTTTCATTCTTATGTGCAAATAATATACCTATTTGCTGACATTTCCACTGAAAAAATAGTTTCTTCTTCCCTTTATCAGTCTTCCTTATTAAGATCTTATGTCAACAGCCAACTGTTAACCTCACAGTAAAATCTGAATTAATCTGAAGTTCAGGGCCATTCAAATACAAAATTTGTAGGTTGTATTAAAGACATAAGAAAGTTTATAGTATGAAAAAAAATATCTGGATATTATTCCTGAGTAAATTCCAGAGAGTTTTGCCACTGACAGCACCAAAATTTTTTAGAGACAAATTCTGAGATGATGTAAGGTTCTGTAGTCATGAATGTAATAATTATGTTCTCATCAATGGTTATGGTCCTGTCATTTTATAAGAACATACTTCTGCAAACGTGTAAGGCTCTATCTGCAAGGAAAATGTTTAATGACAGTTGAGAATTCCCAATTCATGGTAATAGAGGCTGATGTTCCTGGAATGTATGACATGTACTGTTGCTTTTTTTCCACTTACTATACTTCTTAAGCATAATGTTGAATTCAGAGCATTGCTTAGGTTTGTATTTCAAAATGTTTAAGAAAAAATGGAGTATAATTATAAATCAACAAATAAAAAGTTAAATTATCTAGCTTAATGATAACAAAGACTATAATTGAAATATAAATATAACATGCTTTTCTGCATGCTAGTGTATGAGTGGGTATTTTTGTGCCTGTGTGCATACTTGTATTTATAAAACATACACATATGTAGTTATGTGTATCTATGTTTCTACACACAGACATTGTGAATGACTATTTGTATGAATGTATATGTATGTCTACACACATAGTTTTATGTTTTTTGTGTCCTCTTATTCATATGCAGCTTACAAATGTTGAATTCTCTGAAAATTAAAGATGATGATTTTTCTATATATGAATTAATCTTCTGATGTGTTCATACTGCAAAATTAATAGGGAAAGCACTGGAAAATATTCAAGAATTGATAGTTTAACATTTGTATGTCATTCCCTTCATAGATTTACAGCAAATTGTTAAGAAAAACTCTCATATGAATGCAAATAATAAGTAGATCTGTAAAATGCCTTGATAACTAAGTAGAAGGATTAAATATCATATTAGAAATACTTTCAGACACTTCGACTTATTTTTGCAAAAAATATTGAAAAAATGTGCACTTCAAATTGGTTTGTGGTTGCTCGATCAGAAAATACAGTATTTTATGCCTACCAGCTTTCAATGACAATGCAAGTTCATCATCTGTATTCATGGAGCACCAGGTATACTTTCTCTCTTCCTCCTTCTTTGGCATGCTAATCAGTTTCCATAAAATAGAAATGTGGTCAGAAACTCAAATTTCAGGTCTCATACAGGTTCACTTCTCCTTCAAAGGAAAACTCAAAATACACATGACATTTATATAAAGCTAGAAATATAAAATAATTTCTAGGATTAGATATGGTATGTATTTCCAAACAAATAAAAGAGATCTAAATTCTTGTAGAAAACTTTATGAAAAATATGAATAAATCATACAGCCTGAAATCTAAGCTGTTAAGTGGTTACATTAGACCATAACATAATTTTATTTTTTATTTATAGGTGCCCAAGTGTTTTAATCTTTCTAATTAACATATAACACAGATTTGCTGATGACATAGTAGAAATAGCCAGACTCTGGAGAGGACCTGGACAAAAGGCAAGGACTCTAAAGGGCATGCCACACTAGCATGATGCAGTGACTGTAGACAGTGTGCTTGACTCGGTTCTCCTTATCCACCAGTCTTATGAGGCTGGCTGGGATAAATGGCCCTGAACTGAAGAAAATAACACATTATTCCTAGTCCCAGTGGCTGATCAAGGCACTGCTGACTAGCCCTCTTGCTTGTGACTATGCTGGAAAAAATCAACAACATGCAGTTGCATATCAGAAAAAAAATATGTCATAATATCAAATAAATTTGAGAGGTAGTGGGCTTAGGGACTAATGTGGGAAGTTTTATGAAATGTTTTCAAAAGAAAAGGGACATCAGGCTGGAAAATTGCTGTAATTTAATTTTTAGAACACTTGTTTTTCTTACTACTTTTCATCAGTAAAGAAAAGGATTTTAGAAATGGATGGTTAAGTGATAATCTATTTGAGATTGTTGCATGTTTTTAGAGTGCACCACTTCCAGAAGACATGTTATTCACTAACAGACTTAGGTGGCTGATGTGGAAGAGGTTCTAAAAGCAATCTCATTAGTTCTACTGGGAATAAAACATAATTTTATCATTTACCCTTATTGACAGAAAACTGCAAAACATAAGGAAAATTATCCATGGAGTAACTTCACTTGGCTTCAACAGTAATAGCTACAAGATGAATTAATTTTAATTGTTTTGGGTGTTTTTCATAATAACGTGAAAGGTAAATTAAACCAAAACCAATGTCTGTAAGTCAGTGTCCCTAACTTTAGGCATTCTTCTTGTGTCTAAAAGATTAGATGCCTGCAGCAGCACTTTATTCTCTGTATAGTCAATAGACAGGCTGGCAGAGGGAAATTCTCTCCATCTAAGCTAGATGTAGCCCTTGACAGATAACTGATGCACATCACACACTGAACAGGAACCACTAACTATGTAGTACTAAGGAAAATGGGACAAGGATTAATTCCTTTCCAAGACACCAAGAGAAACCGCTATCATTGTTTTTGCCTGCTTCTCCCTGGAGGAAGTGTCTTCACCTGTGCTATGTCATTTGACACCTTCTTTGATCAGGTAGTGTTCCTTTGCCCCCAGTTATCATTTTGTGTTTGGGCTTTTTCAGCTCGGGGCATCTGAAATAATGTAGAATTTTAGTGCAATTAATGACTACGTTGGCCTTATGACATGAGGTTCTGGAAATGAAATAAACCTAGGACTTTTCCTGAATATTGTTCTGCAGAAAGCTGGTTGGAGCTGTTCAAAGCAGAGTCAGACTTGAGCTAACAAGTAAGATCAGACACGGAGAGATTAATTTCTCTTCCTGGCACTCTTTCATCAGAAGTACAGCTAAGAGTGTGAACTTTTTTGCTACAGCTTTTTCTCCATATAAATAAGTATACAGACAGAAATTCAGTGTTTAAATTAGCTGGAGTCGATCTCACCTTCTAAATTTAGAAATGAAATCCTTTGTTATTTTTCTTGTTCATATACAGCTTCTGAATTGATCGCCGTTCTTAAAGATGCAATTTTCTGAATATTTCAAGTATTTGAATATAGATTTTAAAGGGAGCTGTGATGTATATTCAATTTTCATTTTGTTGTCCTTTGCTTGTGACAAGTTGCAGAATTTAATTTAGTGGCAAAAATAATCTAACGAGCTGTTCTGGAAATGAAACTGGTTTAGGATAGACTATGACATTGATGTCAGTGTCCCTATAGATGGCATATTGAACAGCTGCATAATCACAAAATAAATAATTAGAGGAGTGCACCACACACATAATATTTAATGGGATTGATTTAGCGCTTGTGGATCTACTCAAACACTCATCCATGTTCACACATCAAGTTCAATGTGCATGTGTGCATGAGCAGGTCTTCTGCAGTGCATTTTATTAATACAGATTGCTTCACTAGTGAAGAAGGTCTGTGCTGCTGGAGGAGTACAGGAAAATAGGGAAGTATGACATGTCCAGTATCTGGTATTTTTTTGAAGTTTTTAGGAATCTTCTTCCCCAGAGAAAAGCTCGGTATTCAACAGCCCCTGAACTCTCTAGAATAGCCCAAAAATAACCAATTCACTTACACAGCTGGTAAAAAATTCTTGCATAGTCTAGTAAAGCGTATTGCGATTTCTGTTCTTTATGATTAGTAGGAATGAAAAATCTATATTTTTGCTCAAACTGAAGACATAAAAAAGTAAATTAATTTTGCTCTGCATTGTCTATAGACACTAAAAATAACTAAATACACATCAAAATCTTTATAGTTCAAATTTCTTGTTTGTTACAGGTTTTAAAAATCTTAGTGTTTTGTTTTGTGTGCCGTCCTAAAGAGGCAGGTAATGGAATCAATACTGTCAACTTAGAGGTCAATGTATAATTATTCAGAGAAATTTGCAGTTCCCCTTCACATATTATGTTGTTTAACATATCAGCAAAATAATGCCATGGGGAAAACCTTTCTTTTCAAAGCTTTTTAAATGTTTGTTCATGCTTCAGTGACACAAGAAATCTATTTAAATGTAAATAATGAAATGCTAGAAGGCATTGCTATTGGCATTAAACCCATGACAAATAAAGACAGTAAAATTTGGAATGCCTGTCTTTTATTTAAGATAAGAATTGTGCTAAACCTCCATCCTATATTATATACTTACTTGTACTGTCTGTTACATATACATCAGTATATGTATGTATTCATACAAACACAAAACCACATATATATATTTATTTTGTATATCATTTTGGTAGTGATGTTTTTTCTTGTTTTTCTTTTTTTTTTTTTTTAAATAATTATTTCTACAGACTCTCCATCTAAAATTCCTCAAAAATTAATTTAATTGATGTCAACATTAAATTGCACCATCACTAAAATTTATTTTTGCTAAATGCTTATTTTTCTTAGTGAACTTGAATCAGGGAATTAGAGCAGTTACATTTCTAAGTGAGGTCAAACACTCGTAAGGCCTTTAGACAATGATAAGATAGTCAGGGTTAAATTCCCAAGCACTCAGGAAGGATATTTTCTGATCTTGTCTCTCTTATAAATAAATAAATTCTCCTGTTGCACCATAATGAATTCTTACAAGCATCAGTGACTATAGCATTAATTACATTAACTCTGGTAGGCATTCAAACTCAAAGCTTTATTCCCTCATCTGGGACTATCAGGAAGAATATTAGAGTCAGTTTGTTAAACATTTTGTTTAGGCCTGTCTCTGCCATCTTCTCTCTATTCAGTCATTTCTGTTCTTACCCAGTAATCTTTCTGAATTGGAGACAGGCCAGCAAAGACATTATTCATCACCATCTTTTAATGTATCAGTGGAACTGCAGTGCAAGGACAGGTCATTATTTCATATTTCATCAGTAAAGTCACCAAGATTTTTTTTCCTTATTGTCGATATGCAGGATCAAGCCTAAAAATAAGGGGTAATAGTTTGTGAGGAAAGAATACATAATAGTGTAAGAGAGATTGTAGGTAGGGAGATAAGCAGGGGGAAAGAGATGATTAGAAGAACCCGATAGAAAGCTAGAGAAATAAAGTTAGAAAAAGAAGATGAAAGAAAGGCTGATAGACTTGATGTACATAATGAGAAAGACAGAACTTTGATGGCAGTGATGCAAAATAGGCAAGAGATAAAGGAAGGTTTAACAGGGAGGAATAAATATCTTGAAAAGGAATTTAAATGAAGATTTCCTGAAACCAAAGAATTCAACTCAGTACATGTGATCTGAAAGACTATGCTTGTATTCCTAAATAAGATTGCCAAGAACTGAGTCCTTGTTTGAGACCAAGTGCCACCAATAGGTTTATATGCACATTGCTTAGGGCTAGTCCACTCTATATCAGATTTCTCTCAGAGAGGGGTTTTTGGATGTGTTCAAAATCGAACCACTTAAACTGCATGGGTAATTAAGTCTGCACTGTTGAGTCTCACTCTATTATATAACAAAAGATTTAGAGGGAAAATAAAACATGCCACAGAAGAAAACAAGGGAAAAGAAAATGAGAGTAACAAAATGGGAAACCATATCAACAACTATAAAGTTCAAAGGAAGCAGATGAAGGTTCTAAAATAATTTAGAAATACACTGGGAATTTTGTTACCATATGGTGAAACATGTTGTGTGTTCATCTCTGCTCTGACATTTGAATGTAAACTGGTAAAGTATGAAGCAGAGTTTCAGCCAGCTCAGATTATGGTACTGGTATACGTCCATGATGTCTGACTATCAGCAGACACAGGTTTACTCTGTTGTCTGCCACCTTTTATCATGCAGCAAACTGAGAAAGAATGAGATATTCTGTTTTCTTCTTCATGGCTGGCTCCCTCATGCATTTTCTTCTGGAGGTGCACTTAGGTCTATGTAGCTCTATTTGCATCTCTAATCTGTAATAGATAATTGAACAGCAAGACACCTGAACATTAGCCCTTCCATGAAAGAAGATACCGAAAAAAGCCATGTGAAGCTGTGGCAGGACAGAAAGAATGAGGCATGATATCCAGAAACAAAGGAGTAAGATGTGCTGACTTTGAACATTAACCACACACACACCCCCCAAACAAATAAAACCCCCTCAGGTTATCTTTTTGACTTTCACTTGGACAGTGTGGAAGCATAACAATGACTCAGTAACAGCTTATTTTTATATTTACCAAAGACTCTTGGTGACTATTTATCAGGCTTTCAACACCTTACTCAAGTGCTGGAAGGATCTGATAAGGACACTGAACATGGGGTTAGATTGTTGCAGAGGATCACCTTGATTCAGAACACATCTTCTCTTTATGAGACTGCAGAGCAAGAACAGAACAAGAGTTGTATAAGAAGCAGCTACAGTCTAGATGACTGCTGTCACTAATTTAGATATACAGGCTGCTTCCTCTCCTGAAGGAAAAGCTACTGTCTGCTGTTCCTTTGCTGCTGTAGACCTATACTCAAAAGAAGCAGATGAGTCAAAATAGTTTCATCTGTTTTATTATCATAAACTTAAAAAGCTGTTCTGATTTTAGTATGACTCATGACATTAACTCAAGAAGCAAGGAAAACTAGAAAAAATATTTATTTTAAAAATTTATTTAATTTTTGCAATTAATTTTGTCTCTTTAAGAGGTTATTTGTGTGCCTCTAAATGCATTAAGGAAGTTTTAAGTAACCAAAGTTGTATGTTTATAGAACACACATTCTATAGTATCGTTAGTTACTTATATTTTTTAAAGCTGTAGTTTATGTTTTGCTCCTACAAAACCCACAAAAATATTGTGGTTTCAATTTAGGCACAAACTAAAATGTTTGCATAAATAATGGAAAAAGATATAGTTAGTATTAAAGTTTAAAATGAAGAAAGGCAACAAGTAAGCAGTACTTTTTTTCTCCTCTCTAAAGAACTGGATATGACAAAAATACCTGATCATTTGGCACAGATATTAAAAATTAAGTATCACATACTATTGCAGCATTTTGGCACTTTTTGCTTCTCTATACTTTCCAAACAACAGATTCCTATGTACTGAATCCTTAGCATACAAAACATGGCTCTGAATTAGGTTTTCTCACTCTTAATTGTAGAAGAGAGAATTAAGCAGCTAAATTGACATTTACAAAAATAAATCCACTAAATCATCAGGTTAAACAAGAACTATTTTCAAAGAAAATATGTTTGAAGCTCCTCCTCTCTTAAATACTTACGACCTTGCTTCATGGCAAGTGCTGAGAGATCTGAACAGACTGCCCCCACAACTTTCAAACCAGAAGTACTCAGAACTGTATTCAGATTTTATTATGTGCAAAGTAAAAGAAAAATGTCACCTAATTCATCTTCACTGTGCAAATAAAGATGCTGAAGCTGAATTCATGATAGCCAACTTCGGAAACAGAAGCAGAATGGAGCATATCTTTAACACATCCGGATGACCTGTGCATTCACTGGGTGAACGCAGGCTGGAACAAGAGAACCAGTTTGGGTGCACATTTATACTCAGCCTTCTCTTCCTTGTGAATTTGCATCTGAGCCCTAGTCATACCCCTGAAAAGATCTGGAAGCCTAAAAATTTTGTTTTAAGCAAGCATAATTCCCTTATTCTCCTCTGAAAAAAAACCAAACCAAAACAAAACAAAAAAACCCAAACCAAAACAAAAAAGAAAAAACACACCCCAAAAACCACAAACAACCAAAAAAACCAAACCAAATCCCCAAACTAAAATTCAGCAAGAAACTTGGGAGCCAGACTGCATAGAATGGGAGTCCCAGAGGTCTGAAAATCCTTGTCCTACTAGAATCAAACAGATTTTCATGACCTATTTTAGTGACACTAGGGTTTCATCCAAGGATCAGTACCACAGGTGGGTACAGTGTCTCTGAACTCACTAAGAATCTAATAAATGCAGCTCACCTTATCTGAAGAAGCTATGCTTGCTTAATAACATCGCAGTTGGATCTAGTAATAAAGTTGTGGTGTTTTTATCTGGGTTAGTTGTGTGAGAAGAAAGCTGGTGAGCTGAACTAGATAACAAGGATGTTTCTTTCTTTCTTTACAGAATATCTATTTTATGTTTTGATTTTTTCACTCTTTTCTAATTATGAGGTCTTTGGATTAAGCACACTTGGTGTAAATTTATTGAAGTACAGAATTTAAAGATCCTTAGTAATTTTGATTTTTTTTTTTTTTTAATCTTATTACAGCTTTTTACACCTTTGTCTTTTAAAGGTAACATCTCAGCTAAGTTGTACAAAAATGTCATGGAACAGCTGGCATCCTTATTTCATAGATGACTGACACTAAGGAACTCCACAGATACAGGAAATATCATTCTCCCATTAAGAAAGCTGTTGCTGTCACATCATTCTAGCTTTTATAATGCCAAACCCCAGCATGTCATTAGTTTTGAACAAGCAAGACTTAATTGCTCTACCATTTTATATTATTTTTTCACATGGTGCATCATGTCATTGTTATTAATAACAGATAAAGATCTTTCTGGTGCATATTGTAGATTACTTTTTTTTTTTTTTTTTTAAATCACAGAAATACTGCCAGTATATCTTTTCAATGGATAACAGAGATAACTGAAAATTCAGAGGAGGCTGCACAATTAACCCTACACTCGTTTACAAATATGGATGCAAATGAACGGGCTCCACATTTTCTGGGGAGTATTGAGAAGGCATTTCCAGATTTCTGCTGTAGTAGCTCTCCAATGAATGTCCTGGTTTTGTGAGAGTGAGGTCAAAAGTGACCAAAGTCATAATGTTCAACTCTTACTGCTAAGTAAGCCAAGGAACAGAGACAACACATTACAGAAAACTAGGAAATATAATAATCCTTTCAGGAGTCAGACATAGCCAGAACATATTTTTAAAATGTGATTATACCAGATTTTTCTTCAAAATGCAGCATTTTTATGTGCTCAAATCTTTCAATAAGGTTTCCTTCCAGCATAATTTCTCATGCTTAGTATGATTTAATATTTAATGTTACTGGCCTTCCTCCTTTCCTTCCTTCCATGGAATACTTTAAATAAAAAAAATATTTGTTAAAATAACAAATTTTCTTTAAAAACCCTAGTGTCACTACCATTATTGAAAACAATAGCAGTAGAAATGCTTTCTTCATATTCATGGGTTTTCTTTGTGTGATAAAAGAAGCTTTCCATTTTCAGTTTACATATAAATTTCACAAGTGTTTTGGATTGTTTTGGCGAGATGTTTTGTACCTTCATACTTTAAAGGCTGATATATTTTAGTATCAAGTATATTTCAGACTTCTGTGCTGGCATTTTGAAGTCCATTTTTCTATACCCTTTTAGACAGGTAACTGTAGCTGTATATGGTATGAAAAGAAAACTGAGTTATGACAGAGGAAAAAAAAAAAAGAATAAAATCTTTCTGGTTTTCTATAAACTCTTCAAAGAAAGTTTATAACTTCCTTGCAGACCGTCACGTATAGAGCTGTCTGTGTCAGGTTTTATAGATTCTTCTGATAGTCTGTGCAGTGGTTGACCTAATCCTTGTTCCCACTCAGTTTTTGTCAAAACTAAAATCACCTGTGAGACAGGTTCTTTTTATAATCTTGAAAGATCTGGATCATAAATCATATGGCAGTTAAAGGAAGTGCAACACTTCTATAGCTTACAGTATAAATCAGTGTAACACAAAAAAACATATTACCAGATTTAAAGAGAAATAGCAAATTTCAGTCTTATTTTGGCAACTTTTTGACATAATCTTTATGTTCTTTTGTCAAATAACATAATCTTGGAAAGTACTGATGTGATGGTATTTCAAGATAGTTTGACACAATGAATGCATATAACAACAACATGAAGAAAAATAATGTGTGCAAAGGTAACTCAACCTGAAAAAGCATTGAAAAGATATGACATTACAATTACTAAACTTCAAAATTACAGCTAATGTCTAGAAACCAGGCAGTAAAGGCTAAATAATGAACTTAATTTTCCATGTAGCATAGCTTATGAAATAATTTCTCATCAAGTTTCATCAAGTTTCTAGTGTTCTAGTGTTCTTATTCTTCTGCTGTTGTGTATGCATCATGTGCTGAACTGGTGGAGTGCAGTGGAGTCACTCCACTGCACTCCACCAGTTTTTTTAGAGGAAAAGCTCAGGCATACTCCTACTACTGTATTAATATGATCATGACAGGTCCTTAATAATCACCCTGACCTTTTCCACACAGTGAAGTAAAAAATGTCCTTAAGTGTGATTAGACTTACAGCACACGCCCTTTATGTTATGTTTCAGGCTGTTTGTACTTCAGTAGGTCTGGTTCAAGACAACTACACTGTATTCAGTTTATAACTTCAGCTGGTGTACAAAAGCGGTGCACTGGGCTTTTTTGTGCTGAATCTTCCAAGAGGAAAAAAAAAAAGGCAATTAGGCTGTTCACTAAAGAAATAAAAATGTATTGGCCTTATGTGGCAAGGTTTTGGTAGTGGAGGAGCTACAGGGGTGGTTCTGTGCGAAGAAACCAAAAGCTTCCCCAATGTCCAACAGACACAGTTACAGGTGGCTCCAAGGTGAACCTGCTTCTGACCAAAGCCAAGCCCATCAATTCATATTTAAGAAAGGGTAAAAACTGCTGCACAACAGCAGCTGTGGAGAGAGGGGTGAGAATATGTGAGAGGAACAGTACTGCAGACGCCAAGGTCAGTGGAGAAGGAGGGGGAGGATGTGGTCCAAACACTGGAGCAGAGAGTCCCCTGCAGTCCATGATGAAGACCATGGTGAGGTAGGCTGTCCACCTGCAGCCCATGGAGGTTAACGGTGGAGCAGGTATCCACCTGCAGCCTGTGGAGGATCCCACGCTAGAGCAGGCGGATGTACCCAAAGGAGTCTGTGACCCCATGAGAAGACCATGATGGAGCATGGTCTCCCCATAGAGAGAGGAGCCCATGCTGGAGCAGGCTTGCTGGCAGGACTTGCGACCCTGCAGGGGACCTACACTGGAGTTTCAGGAGTGCGGCCTGTGGGAAGGGCCCACATTAGAGAAGTTTGGAAAAGACAGTCTCCCATGGGTGGGACCCCACACTGGGGCAGGGGAAGAGCATGTGGCAGAAGGAGTGGTAGAGACAACCTGTGATGAACTGACCACAAACCTCATTCCCCATCCCCTGCACAGCTTGGGGAAAGGAGATAAAGAATTTGGGAGTGAAGCTGAACCTGCGAAGAAGGGAGGGTGGGGGGAAAATGTTCTTTTTTCTCATTATCCTACTCTGATTTGATTGGCAATAAATTAAACAAATTTCTCCAAGAAGAGTCTGTTTTGCCTGTGACAGTAATTGATGAGTGATCTCCTTGTCCTTATCTCAACCCACGAGCCCATCATATATTCTTCCCACCTGTCCTGTTGAGTTGGGGGAGTGACAGAACAGCTTGGTGGGCACTTGGCAGCCAACCAAGGCTAACCCACCACAAAGTGTGACCGAATTTTCCCACTGTGATAGTATCCTGGAGCAATTCAAATTTAAACTTAAATCTAAAGTTCATGAGTAGCAGATAAGCCTTTGGCTCACAGCTGGCATTATCCCTATGCAAACTTAGTATAGCATACATAACAGTTCAAAATCACCTTAAACTCTTCATATAAGCTTGTGTCTTGTTAAACAAAACTGTCTTCTTTGCAACCTTATGACACTGCTGAGGTTGTTAAATAAAATATTATGTGAATTGTGCAAGCTACTGATTTTTTATTTAAAAAAAAATATATTAATTTCTAAATAGTAAATACTTGTAAATATTAGTCTAAACTGTCACTGTTAAAACCTGCTTTTTTTTTTTTTATTATTTTTTTTTTTTATTCCCATTTCTCTACAATAAGAATGGTCCTGGCAGTATGGAACATTCTCAGCTAAATTTGGTTGTTTTTATTTTTTTCCTTTGAAGAGTTTTTATAACCCTGTTGAAAAAAGAGTTACAAATTCTATAATAATCAAGTCTCTGTAGTCTTGCAACTATAAGCAATTATGATCTATCCTAGAAAAAGATGTACAAGAAAATTAAATTGAAATGTTACTATGTATAAGAAATGTTCTTTGTCTTTCTAAACATTTTTTATTTTATTTTCCAACAGCAGAAAAAAATGATAAAGTTTTGATTTTCAGCAATTATTTTCCTTTTGCCCTGGGGCTATTAAATTAAATTAAAATAAACTTGCATCAGATGTTTAAAATCAGGAAGTAGTAGTGTTAAGTCAGAAAATATTAATGCCTATTTGCTATGTGAGGCATCATTCAGAGAAAAAAAAAAACAACCAACAAAAAACCACAACAAACCAAACCACCCTCTAGATTCAAATTTTCTATTATAATCCAAACACATTTCCATTAGGGCTGGCTTTATGTACTCTGGAGTGTCTAGTCTTTGGGAAAAAAAAAAAAAAAAAAGACCTTCATACACTGTTTTCTAATAAACAAAAGTAGTCTCAAGTTCAGTTTTCCAGGTCTGGTAGCACTCTAGTTTAAATATTCCTTTTTCAGATGAAACATAATATTTAATTTTCTCTATTTTCTGTAGAAGTGCAATAGCAGAGCCTTATAGAACTTCAGAGGACCGTTATCTATCTACACATTATGATACAGCTGAAATCTTCAGAGCTGACAAAGTTTAGGGTAAATATTAAAAAAAACCCAACCCTGATTGTGCCTATTTTATTTACCATGAGACAAATTAGTTTTTTGGGTAATTTAAGTCATTGATCCACTCAGATTAGTGTTTTTATTCTGTCCCTGGTTAGTAGAAAGTGCAAAGAACTCATGATACCCATATTTTTGTTAGAATAATTTGCTGATCAAGACAAGGAGGGGGAAAAAAATCCTCTTTTAATCATGTTTAATTAGACATTGCACAATTGTAGCTGACGTAGAACAAATTAGCTATTTGGGAGGCAACAGCTATCTTTATTAGATTTAATTTCTATAAGGATATACCTTCTCCAAAATGTTTCTCAGTCATCGTTAGTGACTCAATATAGTTGTCTTGGGGTTTGAAATCATTATAGGTAAATCAATATTTCCTCATGCAGTATGTGCATATATGACTTCATAGTGTAACCAATACATCAGACTAGTTTGGAACACAGTATACAGTTTACATGGGAATGTGAACTGCTTTAATATTAAATGTGATATAAAAAGGTGAAATACAAAAGTGTGAAGGGTATAAACTAGCAATCTGTTGCAATTTTCCAAATAATCAGAAAATGTTCTGTTGTCCGTAGAACAGAACCATCCTGTTCATAGAATGAACAGGAAAACTGGTTGTAGCTTAATCACTCTGGATCTTCCTATGCAATTTTAGAAATTATTTATCAATAGAAATGGTGTTGTTAAATTATTTAGTTACCTTGAACCTTTCACTCTTAGAGGATTCTCTCAATGAAGAGCCTACTTTTAAATTTCATTTCATGACTTAATAAAGACACTTAATTGAGTAACATGATAATGAATAACATGATAAAGTATGTAATTTTGATCTAATGACCCTGACTATAGTTAAGTTTATGGGATATTCACTTTGATTGTAAAACAACAAAGACTGTAGCCCTCACATAGATGTTATGCTTTACCTCTTCTTTCCTATACCATGAACAGAAGGTATGCAAGCAAAAAAAATAACACTGCCATGAAATTCCTTCATCCATTATTATTATGGCAGAACTAGATTAATATAGCTGATCAAAATTATAAAGAAATAACTGCCTTTGAAAATATAAAATCACAAAACTATTACTTGAAGAGTGCGGGAGAGCTGAGCACGCACACGACCAATGTGATCAAGCAATGCCCGTTTATTACAACTAAGAAAGCCCTTTTATAATGTTCTCCTGCACACGTGAGTAACATGCAGTACCAGTCCTCAAGACTGGACAGTTAACTTAGCCCGCGCTTTAAACCCTCTTATGATTGGATAAAAAGTGCCCCATCAGCCTTGCCAGGCTTCCTGCCTTGTATAACTTCCTCTTCTGTCCAAACCCCTTCTGGGGGCTGTTTGTCTCCTCGAGTTTCTCTCTCCTCATTCAGGGTCACATCCTTATCGCATTCTTGCTCAGACTGAGCCTCTTATCAGTCTTGTTCTCATGCAGGATTGCTCACATCTCCATTCTCTCGCAGAAAGTCCTCTTGAATCCCAACAGAAGAGTGCTCTACTGATGGTTCATCTCAGCAATGGTGAGAATATGGCTTGAAACCACTCTCTGTATTCCTATTTTAGAGCTTTATTTATTTGTTATACTCAGAAAGTCCAAACACAGATTTTTACATTCCTCAAGATATATTTTGAATCTCATCAATAATGTTATACTTGATATAAAGTACGCATTTGATTGTAATACGTTTCACTCAAAAACATGGCATGCTAGTTTATTTATTTAGAGTGCTACCAGACCTGGAAAACTGGACTTGAAACTACTTTTGTGTATTAGAAAACAGTGTCTGAGGGGCTTTTTTTTTTTTTTTTTTTCCAAGGACAAGACACTCCAGAGTATATAAAGCCAGCCCTAATGGAAATGTGTTTGGATTATAATAGAAAATCTGAATCTAGAGTTTTGGTTTGCTTTTTTTTTTTTTTCCTTTTTCTTTTTTTTTTTTTTTTTTGAATGATGCCTCACATAGCAAATAGTCATTAATATTTTCTAACTTAACACTACTACTTCCTGATTTTAAACATCTGATGCAAGTTTATTTTAATTTCATTTAGTAGCCTCAGGACAAACTCAAATCTTACTGCTCTGTTTAAAGAGAGAAAGGAAGAGAACCTGTTCAACAGACTAATGCTAACATGCTGTGAAATCCATAGACACTCTTGCTGCTCCCTGAGGAATAGGTGTGCTGTAAGTATCATGTTGCTGCAATTATTTTTCTTGAATAAAATTGACAGATATGGTTTGAGCATTACAAGACATCGGAAATGGATAGAGTCAATATTAGCTTGCTGGCGTTAGGAATTCCAAAACACTGGAATACCCTTTGTCTGTGCAGATCTGAGCACTGCAGTAAAAATAAAATAATAAATGACAAGCAGCTTCCTCAATTAAAAAAGTATTTTCCTTCAGAATTTGTCTCTTATTTACGATTCATTTTATTGATTCAATTCCCACAAAACACCTCTGGAAGACTGCTTTTACTTTGGCTGTAATTAGTACAGATTTTGTTCATTATGTTGTTCAAGCCTCCACCAGTCTTAAGTAAAATCACCTTGAGTAAAATCACCTTGTCACTCCACCAGTCTTGAAAGAAAAAACACCCCCAAATCTTGAGTAAAATCTGAGCCTGTAAATTCTTCCATTCCTTTGGAATCAAAGCCTTTATTTTTCTGTAATTGCCATTAAATACCTATTTATATTTTTAGGGAACATTGAATTCCAAGGCTCAGAAACTAGAGGCTTTGGTAGTTTGATATAATCTGTCAAACTTTTGTGGTTTGAATAAAACTACCATAATTTTCAGCTCCATAGGTGCATGTGCCCATAGATCTATTCTCGCTTCCTGTTAAAACAAAGCCATGTAAAAACTGTTCTTTAACACTCATGGGGAGAAAGAAAAATATTTTCATGACACTAGAATTCTTATTTTTCTCAATATTTGCCTTGGGTTTCATCTAATTCACATTTATTTTATAAAAAGTTTGCAAGATCTGTATAACAATCCCAAGACATTCACTGATCAGCGCTGTGGTAGTCAGACCACTATCAGTCAGCAGCAAATATTTCATACAGAAATCAAACATCAACCCATTATTGCCAAAGTCATCACACTGCATGGAATTTTAACCATCCAGTAGGTATGTTTATATATAAGCCCAAGGTAAGCTCTCTGAATGAGTATCTTCCTTCTCATTCCGGCACTGATGTACCCAACCCTGCCAGCGGCACACTGACAGCAGAGAAGCCAGGTCTCCTTTACACTCAGCACTAATCTGTCAATCCTTTCAGTCTAGTCTATTTGACATCCAGGCCTTCTTTATGTCTTCTTTTTCTGGAGGGTTAGATTCTGTTCTCATGCAAAATAAGATGCTGATCTATGGTAAGGGCCACCCATCTTGTTGTGTCCTAAATGAAGGCAATAATAACACCTTCCTAGGTAATGTACTCAGTGTGTATTACAGGGTTACTCAGAGGATGCTCTGCTAATCTCTGAAGTGTGAAGGAACTGAGTGTTTAGAGGGAGGAATGGGACAGCAGGGTCCCTTATTTGGAAAGTGGAGAACTGAAGGTTCTGATGAAGACCTCCTCTATAGACTGGAAGGCTCTGATTCAAATCTTTCATCACATAAGTTTCGGCTTGGCAACTTTGTAGTATGCACCCAGACTTGATATTCACCTTAGTACCTATCATGCAGAACCTTGGTATTGGCACAGGACATAAACATGGGAGGTTTATCTGGTCTAGTTTTGTTCTAACACAGTTCCCAGCACAGATGGTCATAAAAGGATGCAGCAGCTGCATATGGTATCAGAGACAGTGCTAAAAGAACCTCTGTAACATGTGAGAAGATTTTCACAGGATTCCCCTAAAGCTGTCAAAGGAGATACAAGTGTAATATTCACAGCGCTTGCTCACAGGTGAGGAGTCTTGTGACTTCGGTGGAAACTCTTTAACTTCAGGGAACAGTCAGAGTCTCTTCTGAGACATTTGATGTTTCCTTCAAATTACTTTATCATCTTTTCAATGATAGGCTTGTTAAGAAAAAGGGTGCTTCATATAGCTGATAGGTAGCAGATGGTATCTATAATTTCTTAGAGATTTAATAATTGTAAACATGGGATGGATCACTTTTAGAGACACATTACAGCCCCAAATCCTCTCCTGGATTTAAATGAACTATATCATTATTTTACAAATGACAGATTTTTTTCTTTTACCTTAAAAGTGGGGGTTTTTTTGCTTTGGTTTGTTTCTGTTTGCTTGTTGGTTTGTGTTACAAGGAATGGTTGTACTCTATACCTTGTACATAACGATTGTTTTTATGTTGCTGAAGATACTCATTCAGAAACTCAAAGGAACAGAGGATTGGGAGTAGAATTTGGGACTTCCGCTGCCAAAGTAAATGTCCCACTCATTGGGCTAGAAAATGCTGTTCATGTTAATAGTTCTATAAGTTATCTATATAGTTCTATAAATTCGAATCTTCAATTCAACAGTTCAACCAAAGTGGCTGAAATAGAATAGAGAATGCCTCCAGTCAGGAAGTTAGGACATCCATGTAGTTGATGCAGTACAGACTGAAGAGAAAAACCTGGACACTACATATGGTTATCTTATTGTGTAAAATCTGTGCAGCATTAACACCTTTTTAAGTGAAATTCCTTGTACTTCTATTAGCAAGTAGTAAGCATTCTTTTAATTACTGTATGAAAAAGAGTGAAAGAGCATCTTTTTAGATCTGTGATGTGTTGAATTCATTACTGAGATCCTGTGCATGCTAAGAACTAGAACTGTAGAAAGTCCCCTTCAGTTTTCAAATGCCTAAATACCCTACAGTTTTTGAGAATACGACCTTTCAGGATAGCAGAAGAACACAAATGCAACTTAAACCATTTGCTACATCTCAGCATAAGCCACTGTACAAAGTATTTATTGATTTGCAGTAACTGGGGTGGGAAAGAAAATTTCTAGTTACTGAAACTTAGTATCACTTTAAGATCCAGCATTAAATAGGAGATCGTATATCAGATTTTTACATAATAAAAAGTCCTGTAAGCAGTAAATACCGTTTAAGGGACACAAGAGACTGCATTAACAAAATGAAATAGAAAATTAAATTATATCTAAATGTATCTTATTTAATGATACTTTAGAAACAGCTGCAGAAGACATGGTTTTGTGGTAAGACTTGCTGTTTGGATTTTATGGTACAGAATTAACAGGATAAACTTAGCATAAAGTGTTTTCTAAAGAGAAACAAAAAGAAAATACTTTTGTGACCTGGTCATTAATGTGGCTGCACAAAGAATATTGCTATTACAAAATGCTTTAAATTAGTTATGTAACCTAAGCTAGACCAGAATTTCACGTTTAAATACATATTTTTAAAAAAGGTAACCTCACTATTATTACTTTTCATAGCAGCAGATCAGCATTTCCTAAATGACTTTGCTAACACAAGTCCAATTAAGATTCTTCTATTTTTGAGGACAAATCCTCCAGATGAAACTGTTTACTCCTTTCCCTCTCAAAACATAGGGCTGCTGCTTAGGTGCTCCAAGAAGCTGCTCTAATTATTGTCTACAAGTGTACCATTAGCATGGGAACAGTTAACTGCCTTTAATTGCTGGAAACAGCTGGGTAATGAATGCTACCCAGATAGTATAAACACTTTGTAATTTTCTTTGAATCCTCCTGTGACCTTTTGGGTATCATAACTCACAGTTTGAAAACAGGACTGGAGGAAAAGTTGTGAAATTTACTATTAAATGCAGAAAATGCAATTCCTTATTGACAGAAATTTATACATCCTTTATCATAGTCACTCCCAGTGTTTATTATTATGATTATTTACATAGCTGTAGTTATTGTCCACTTTGACATGTTTGTACATGGCTCAGAACAAGTAGTTTGTGTCCAGAAATGCTTAGAATATAAGACTTCAGTGATTATCCCATAAATCTGTTTGCCTGTCTGTAGCAAACCTCTGTGGAGAAATCTCCAGAAGAGATACAGTCAGTTCAGGCTGCAACAGGCAAAAGAACAGTAAGACGAAGGAATGGCATGGGGAAGACTTAAGGAAAACATGTTATGCTTCCTTTTGTTACCCTAATTAGGAAGGAAAGACAATACAACATGTCCATAAAATTAAGGTTTATCTTGTAGACTAGATTTCTACCTATGCTCTCCTAACTTTTAGAGATTATTCCTTCAGGGATATCTGCACTATACAGTACAGTAACAGAGTAAAGTTACATAAGTTTTTTGTAAATAAGGTAAGACAGTGACTACTGTCCAGTTACAACAGTAGATCAGGCTGTGATAACCTGAGAAACCACCCTAAACTAGTCTGCTTCTTTCCTAAGACTAGTTCATGCAAAGCTAACTCAGCTATAGCTAAAATGCACTGTAGTCTGAACTCCAGACGTGCTTAGACCACATGATTATGTGTGCTCATGGCCAAAACACTGAACTAGATACAAGAAAAACATAGTCCTTTCCTGTATATGTCATATGCTCCTTCAAAAACATAAGGAAATCACTGAATCTTTCACTGAACCTCAGTTCAGCACTTGCTAGGGATTACAATGTACATATGTAAATATCTGAAAAGTTACTATGGGACTGTCTATATCTAGTTAAACACTAATATGTTTCATTGTATATGTCCAATAGGAATGAGGTACACAAATGACACTTCACTAACATGTGAAAATAGAAGGGATTTAAAAAATATTATTAAATTAACATTATGCATTTTTGAAATTTATATACTCCAATGAAAATTAATTAAATTAATGATAATGCATTTGAAATAAAATCAGGAAGCAAAACTAACTTCCATAATCAATAACTGATTAGATTATCAGTGACTGATAGATTGATCTTTTCTTATTTGCTCAGTGGAAAACTGCTCAGAAAAGAAGCTCTTAGTAGAATGTAAGACAGGCATTTCAGAGCCCTACAAACTTTAAAAGCTTAGAAATTTTGTAAAGAGGATGTTGGTGGCTTTCAGTTTGTTTACTTGTTTTATTAAATTGAATCCTCTGAAATTTTAGTCAACTGCATAATAAGTACTTGAGGATAAAATATCAATGAAGTATGTCAAGCCTATTTCTAAACCCTTTGTTACCTTTTGTACAGCCTGACAGTACTGCCTATTAGCTAACCTCTTTCTATCTTTCTTTATCCTACCTTGATTTATAAATCCAAGATTATATTAGGTGAAAGTCTTCAGTTGAGAGTCTAAATACATAAAATGCTTAGAACCAACCATATAAAACGCTACATTAATTTTTCAAGAATGCCATACCTCACAAATCATCTGCTCAATTTAGGAAAAAAACAAAACCAAAAAAAACCAAACAAAACCCCCCAAAAAACAACAACATTAAGTATTGAAGCAAAAAAGTAAAACTAAGGAAAAATAAATGTTGCCATTCTGAGATTAAAAAAGCAGCTGAAATGGCAGAAAGTGCTAAACCAGTGTAAATCAGAAAGATAGAAAGCAGTTGTTTACAAACCTGTAAATTTTACTACATTGTACTTTTCAGCAATGTGAACAGGTAAGATTTATGAGCAAATCTAATTTCTTAGACTAATGAAAATTTTCTGTAATGATATGCTAAGCCAACATGAAGAATGAAGGTATGAAAACCCACTAACTCTAAAACAACTTCTCAAGTGAATTTAATAATAAAAACGAGAGCAAGCACTTCTTAAAAATTATCAGGCTGGGACATGGAGACTTCTGTGGTGGTGAAGGTTGGAATCATGTGACTTCTGGCACCAGAAGGTGCTCCACCTTCAGATTTGCATCTACAGAAGGGTTCAGCATCCTGGTAGCAGAAGGGGGTTTGGAGCTGTGTCTAAAAAAGTAAATCAGCCCACTGAGTCTAACCCCTGTAGCAGCAGGAAGAGGAGGATAATATTAGTAGTGGGTGACCCCCTGCAACCAGGGACAGGGGCCCTCAGCTGTTGTCCTGACCTGACATCTCAGGAGACTGCTGCTTGCTGGGGTTTGGGTCCAGAACATTGTAGAGAGGCTGCAGAGGGTTGTCTGGCCTTGGATGATTACTGCCTGCTACTCTTCCATGTGGGCACCAAAGATACAACAAGGGAAGATCTGGAGCATATTGAGAGTGACCACATGGCTCTGCAGGTGAAGACCAAGAACATGGGCTCCTTGTCAATGAGGGGGAAGGGCTTGCAGGGGAGTGAATGGATCCTGAGGGTCAACAACTGGTTGTGCAAATGGTGTCATAAACAGGAATTTGGCTTTTATGACCACAGGACCCTCTTTGAAGGCTGAGGACTGCTGGAAAGAGGTGGTATTCACCTCACAAAGTGGAACAAAAGCATTGGCATGGTGAGGAGTACCTTAAACTAGGAGAGAGACGTTGACTCCATAATCAATTGAGGCAGTTGATCATCTAGGTTATCTTGGGAAGTGAAGAGTGCAAGTTGCAAGGATAAGAGACCCCCTGAACACAACAAAACAAGGGGCCCACCTCAGTGCACACAAATAAGGAATTGCCTATAGGATAACAATTTGGGGAATGTTCTAACCCCTTTTCTGGGAAATCAGCATGGCTGGGTGTATCTGTGAAATGACCATATACTAATGCATACACCATGGTAAATAAACAGAGGAAATCAAAGTTGCCTGTGTGTAGTTGCAGGTGTATAATCTCATTGGGATCACAGGGGTGTAGTGGGATAGCTCATATGACTGCAGTGCTGTGATGGATGGAAACAGACTGGGAAGGCAAGGAGAGGGATTGCACCTATTTGTGGAACAGCAGTGGAAATGCACTGCCTGGAGCTAGGTGGTGAGCCAGCTGAGGTTTTATGGGTCAGGATTAACAGGCAGACCAATGTGGATGATGGTGTAATGGGTGCCCTGATACAGACTGCTTGATCTGGAAGTAGTGGAGGCCTTTTTCAGACAACTGGATCTGTAATTAACCTGATACCTGCTGGAATGGCAACACAGAAGATTACAAGTAATCCAGGAGGTTTCTGGAATGCATTGGCATTCCTGGCACCTCCTGGCACACAGCATGGAGGAGTCAGCAAAGGGAGGGACTCTGCTAGAGCTGATTAATTCTTATACACAAGAAAGAAGTGGTTGGGGAGTTGAAGGTCAGGGGCAGCCTTAGCAGTAGTGGCCATGATGTGGTTGAGGTCAGGATTATGAAGACTGAAGTCAAGGAAAATCACAAGATCCCAGCCCTAGACTTGAGGAGGGGGAATGTTCCTATTCAGAGGGACCTCAACAGTTTGGCAAAACGGCTTGACAGGCAACTCATGGACTTCAAAAAAGGCAAATGTAAAGCCCTGTACCTGTTAATAATCCCATGACCTCATACAGACTGTGGGTTGACTGGCTGGAAAGAAGATTTGCAGGAAAGGATCTGGGTGTGCTAGTGGACAACAAACTGAACAAAAGCCACCTTGTAACATAGAAGACAAACAGCCTCCTGGGCTGCATTAGGAAGAACATTGCCAGCCAGTCAAGGGAGGTAACCATTCTCTATTCAGCACTCCTGAGACACATCCATAAAAGGCAGACATGGAGATACTGGAACAAGCCCAGAAAAATGCAATAGAGCATGTAATATGAGGAGAGGCTGAGAGAGCTAGGACTGTTAAGGCTGGAGAAGAAAAGGCTCTACGGATATCTTATCAATGTGTATAAACACATGATGGGAGGGATAAAGAAGATGAAGCGAGATTCTTCTCGGTAGTATCCAGTGACAGGACAATAAGCTATGAGCACAAATATAAAGGAAGGAAAGTTCACCTAAACATAACAAAAAAAATCTTTACTGTGAGAGTGATTAAAAACTGGAATAGGTTGTACAGAAAGGTAATAGAGTTTCCATTCCTAGAAATATTCAAAACCCAACTGCAAATGGCCTGGAGAAACCTTCTCTAGATTACTTTGCTTTGAGCAGGGGGATTGGACTAGATGACCTCTAGAGGTCCCTTTGGACCTCAACTGTTCTGTGATTGAAAATATTACAGTGTTATAGCAGAAATGAAATGTGAAGTTTATTAAACCTCATGTTCATTTTGACCTGTCCTTTAGGAAGGACAAATATCTTTAACTGCTATGAATCATAGAATGTTAACTAAATTACCACTTATAGTTGATTCGTTGCGGGAGAGCTGAGCACACACACGCCCAATGTGATCAAGCAATGCCCGTTTATTACAACTAAGAAAGCCCTTTTATAATGTTCTCCTGCACACGTGAGTAACATGCAGTACAAGTCCTCAAGACTGGACAGTTAACTTAGCCCGCACTTTAAACCTTCTTATGGTTGGATAAAAAGTGCCCCATCAGCCTTGCCAGGCTTCCTGCCCTGTGGAACTTCCTCTTCTGTCCCAGCCCCTTCCGGGGGTTTTTTGTCTCATCGAGTTTCTCCCCCCTCATTCAGGGTCACATCCTTATTGCATTCTTGCTCAGGCTGAGGCTCTTACCAGCCTTGTTCTCACGCAGGATTGCTCACATGTCCATTCTCTTGCAGAAAGTCCTCTAGAATCTCAACAGCTTTGTGTTTTATTTTGGGGTTTTGTAGCCTCTTTTTGGTTGATTTAATTTGGTTCAAATATATAATAGTAAACAATCCAAAGAAATGTTATGTTGGTTAAGTATACGGTTAAGCTATTTAAGTACTAATGCAAACACTCTTCTTGTGAAACACAGATGTTTTATAAAAGGGGGGATGAGAGAAAAAAAAATCCACTACATAAGCAGTATCATAAAACATGTCTTAATATGAATACATATTTACTTACGCATTCTTATGCAATTATTCAATTTGAAGACTGAGAAACTATAAACGATCCCTAGACTGTTATTTCTTCATGGTAGTTTCTACGCTGAAAAACTGATATACAGATTTGAAAGGGTATCTGAATAAACATGATAGTTTAAAATAAGCCTGTATATAAGAAAATGTGAATAACTCTGTTGCCTTATGAGGTACTTAGTTCCTGACCTTTTTTACGTAGTAGAAATATTTACAGAATTAAGAATTTAGAACAGATGCCCTCAAACCCTACATTTGCCATTCAGTTTAAAAACTGATCAGAAAACTTAAATCCTTACTTTTGAAACTGATTAATTTTGAAGTTGTCAATTTCCTAGTCCATCCGAAAATCAGTATCTCAGTCATGAGCAAATAGCAATTCCATCCTGTATCCAATTAATTTCTGTCATTGTCCTTTGGGTCAGACAAATGCTAGCAGAATAACAATCTATGTTTAGTAGCACAAACCTTATGGGGGTATCTCAACTTAGACTTCTAATTTTATACTTAGGCAACTGACCAATTGTCCATTTAAAAAGTTCCGATCATGTTTTTGTTCCTCCGTACCATATGTGCTATTAGTCATTATATGAAAGTTCAAATCTTCAAAATATGTCAGAAAATTGTCTCTGTATATCATACAGATTTTTGTTAATCCTGATACCATTCAATCTATGTGGCCAGTGGTCAAAGGGAGCACATTAGGGAGAATTTCACCTTAGAACATGCATCTGGTGCTTCACCTGTGTTTCATTTTGCTTGAGAAGTACAGTGCTATTAGATACCTAGCTGCAAATCGTTGGCCATGCAAACTTCTGTAACAGTGGTAAAACGTCCACAGAAAATAATTCTGATTTGACTGCAAACCTACATTTCAAACATGTACATTTAATCTTCAACCCATTAAAGGCAGCACAATAAAGCCTCATCTGTGAATAGGATAAATGTAAATCTAATGCTTACTGATGGTTTAGAGTGTGTGCATGATTTTTTTATTGTTGTTCCTCCGAAGTGTCTCTATTTTTACATGCAGCCACTTACTGAATTTTGTAAGTGGTGTCCCAGCTGGCTGGGACTCTACTATGTACTTAAATAATGTGGTTTTGTACCTGAGAAGACAAACTTAATCCCAGCCAGAGCTTTAGGATTTTTGTTAAAGAGGTGCTCTTAAAGGAGGAAGAATTGTATGTTAAGTACTCATTTGTTTACAGGAGATGAAGTGAAAAAAAATCTCTCCTGCTGTTTTAGATGTTTTTACCTTTCAATGACAGATGTATTTTTTCAAGCTTATGCTTTCAGTTCCTTCACCTATTCTCACTTCCTCTGGTGACTTAATGACTCAGGGCCTTGTTTGGTTTACAATGTCAAACAGCAATTGATTTTACTTCCAAAACAATATATTTTATGTTATAAAATGGGCTTCTTTCTTGCTCTGATTACTAGAAAGGAATTGAAAAGTTTCTGTGTGTTGTCAATTCTTTGGTCACATGTAGTATACAATAAAAAAAATGAAGCTTAAACTAAAATTTTAAATATATTTTTAAATCTACACTTTTTTGTCTATTCTTTCCAACCTAAGTTTCAAACAAGAAGTGGTGAAAGAAAGATCAATGGGGTTTTGTGCCTGAGAGCATTTGAATCCTCATCTTTTAATTTAGTGCTGAACTGCCAGACTTTCTACTGGTCCTGGTAAAGTTGTGATACTGCATGGAAAAATATTCATAAAAGCAGAGTACAAGCATGCTTTCATATCCTAGTGACCAAGACATTCACCTGAGAAAAAGGACTCCTGTGTTCATAAATCTGCTCATTATGCTTTCTGCATTCACTGTGTACAAGTTTAGGTTTTATTTGGTTATATTTGCTCTAATACTCTTAGTCTTGGGAAATAGTCAGTAAGAGATATGGAGGAAAACCTTGCCATTCAGAACAGAAGACAAAAGGTAAGTATATAAGCCTTTTAGTAAGTTTTCCATTTTGGGCATTTTGCCATCCTGCATATTTCTTTTGGGACTCAGAGTCATCATGTTACTGTTGCCCATACTGGACTGAGTTTCTGCATAACTCCTCATTGTGCCAATTTGTCCAGGCACTGCAAGGACCTGAGGGTCTATTCTGAGCTCTGGAGAGCTCAGCTCTGAGGGTTAAAGAACCGCACTACAGTACTCTTGACCCACTTAAAACAAAACTGAACAAACTAAGGAATATTGTCTTCCCTGCTTCTTGTTTCGCTGCTTTTCCAGTTCATTTTTTTTTCCCCATCAGATTTTTTTTGTTTTTTTAAAGTATAAAGATATGAAGTACTTAGAAACTTCAGCGCTCATAGCTTATTCAGACTTTGATCAAGTCTCTCATCACCTTGTTCTTGGCATTTCTCTCTCAATGCCATACAGTGCTGCAGAAATACCATGCTGACAATCCTGTTGTTTTCTTCAACAGCTTCTAGAAATGTCTTGTTTACCTTGTTTCATCTCTAAGCATGCATGCTGCCATGTCTAGCTAGCTAATGAAATTTACTTGTTCTTTATTGTTTGACTTGGTCCAGTGAAGTGCTAACCACCTTTGTCATTGGTAAATTACCTTGTTAAAATTTTCATTTATTCTGCCACCACTAACAAAGTTTTACTTCCTTAAAAATATCTCCACGCATTAATCTTTAGTATAGATTTGAACACCTGCATGAACAAAGGAAGAATAAAGGTCAACTAAATCTTTTTTCTCTACCCCCACCCTGAGATTATGTAGCAAAACCCAAGAGGCATCATCACTGTGCACAAAGTACTTGTTTGGAGATGTTCATGGTTTTCCACAAACAAGTCTCCACAGGACAATAATGAAGAGGCTATTTGCAGAAAAATGCAAACTTATCCACCTTTGTTTTGAGCTGACTAGAAGCCAAATAACTACATTAATACATGGCTGAACTTGATCTAATATACCCTGTCTCTCATTAAATCAACAAGTATAGTGCTGTGTTTGTGCAAACAGGTTGCACCACTTACGTTCATCTAGCTTAGAGTTAGTAAAGCAAACTCTCACCTGTCTTCAAAGTATCTATAGGTATAACTGATCTTTTTTATTATTATTTTTCCTATTCTCCCAACTGTTACAACTGTGCATCAAAAATGCCATCTGACTGAACAGGCAGATAATAGAAACCATGGAGACTTGATTCTTTCACCCTTTTCTGCCTATGCCCACTCATATACAGACATACATGTCCTTGAGTACAATGCATTCTTGCATGGGAGCACAAAGTTGGAAGGACACATTAAAAAGAACTAATTTTTGTATGGTAGAGTGATTCTTATTACTTTGCAAAGAGGTCGTGTTCCAGGAATATAGTAATAAGTTACTTTTTTTCCCTAAGGCTTTGTGTGGCAGGAGCACACTATGTAACAGTTAGGCTAAGGACTCAGCAAGGACTCAATTTTACATAACAGTGAAATTATTATTTTATAAAGCAATGTGATTTTTGTTCTTTCTTGATTTCCCTGATCTTTCAGACACCAAAAGAAAAAAAAACAAAAAATCCAGAAAGCGCGTTTACCTAATAGCTTGACCCAAAAAATTAGGGAAGGAGGTTGTTTTAAGTCAAATTTCAAGAACCGAGTAATGAAAGGACAGCATTTATAGGAGAAAATGTGAGGTAAATGCTGTGAGCATTTGCTGATTCTTGCACCATGGATAGCACAGTACTGTCCTTCACTTTCCCCTGCCCCCCCCCCCCCCCTTCTCTCCTGTGGAGTGGAGCATGGAATGGTAGCTGGATATCCCTGATAATATTATTTTCCCTTGAATTGTTGCTGTGGAAACTTTCCAATAAAGTAATGTTTAATGGAATTCTGAATGAAGACCAAGTTCATAGTTGTGTTAACCACTATAAAAAAGATACAGAACGATAACATAACTTTTTTATTTTTTGCTTTTAGGCTCTAGGGGTTGTCCGTAAAACAAAACAAAATTAAACCAAAACAAAACCCCCCAAAAATCAGTAACATTCTTAAAATGGGGAGCTTTTTAAACTTTAATAGAAAGTTGCTATTAAACCAAGCATTTCTTTTGGGGGAGAAAACAAACAAAGCAACAAACAAACGAACATAGTGAAGACACATCTTTTGTTTCTATCGTTTGATTTTTGACTATTATTTTGGGGACTTACCTTTAAAAAAGATGTTAAGATGTGGATGTTCTTGCTCTTTTCTGAAAAAGCTCTTTATGCCATGGTTTTCTATGCACATGCTAACTAAAAAGTTAATTTTATATTTGGCATCTGTAGTCTTTTTATAGTCTATCAGATCTTCTGTTATGCACAATTAAGGTAGATGAATAATTTGAATATGTCTTGAAGAACTGAATCTTTATGAATATTGTGAATTATTATCTAATAAGCCATCAGTGCAGAAGCATTATAGCACAACTAAGATAAATGTGAACCATGATAAATCTGTTATGTCTCTATATGCTATTAAATTACAGCAACAGTCCTGTTAGGTTGACAACTTCTGTGACTTTCTATCTTCTCATCATTCATGACAACTACACTTTTACATGAACAGTGAACATAAAGTGACAGAAAATAAAGCCAATGCAGTTTCTGTACCTCATTTTATAGCAACAGATGTGGTGCAGTAAGGATATTAAAACAAATCTCAAAAATTTGCACTATAGTAAAGGTAACTGCAAGGATGTTTGACCTAGAGCTCCACCTAGTGAAACTTTCATGAAGAAATAACAGAAACACGTGTTCACTTGTTTAAATTGCAGTTAAGCTTTATGAGGTTGCAGTCGGCCACAGGTAATGGCTTTTAGGAGCTCAAGCTGCTATAAAGTGACAGTTTATTTGCATTTTAGAATTAATGTCTTTTAATTATCATAAAACATTCTTTCACTTCTTTCCCCCAATGATTTGGGAAGGTGAATAGCCATGTTTAGAATGTTATAATATTGAGATTGCTAAATATGTTGGGTTTTTTTTCCAGAAATCCTGAATATCTAAAAAAAAAAAAATGTCCTTACTTCTTTATGCTATTTCTTCATCCTCTTTATCCTGCTTCTTTAACACTATTCAGTGATATTTTAGGTACATTTCACTTCCAACCATACAGAAGGCATTTATCCAGTCTGTATATAGATATTAGTCTGAATCATAATGTCACGTTTGCTGGGTTCTGAGGATAAGCAAGACATTAATTTAGAGCTGAACCCATATTTAATTAGTGATATCGTGATGATGAATGTATCAGAAGTTTTAATGAATTTCAGTAAAAGCACAAATATGTTGGAAAAGCAAGTGATGAAGACCAAGATGAGTGAATTAAAGCAGAAAATGCTTTCTACATTTTGCACCTGTACCCTTATTGGTGCTGCATGGAAAAGGAAGGGCAAATGCTGCAGGGATGTATGACACTCACCATCTTGTGGAAAGCAATATCCTGTAGCAGGAAAGTGCTTTAAGTTAATTAGCAAGCAAAAAAAGTTTACCGAGACAAATATACTGGGGAAAGTAACAAAAATATTGTGAGAATACTGCCTTCAAGATAAAGTCATATTATAATTTTAATAGCATTTCACCATTTACACTTTTTTTTTTTTTTTTTTTTTTTTAATGGACAGCAGACCACGTATTAAAGAAGCAAGTTATAACATAATAATGCTCATCATTAACTCTTGCCTTTCCAGATCTAGAGGTCAGACACATACAAACAAAATATTTCAACTCTAAAATAATGTGAGAAAATAGTGGACTTCTGGTTGTGTGAGCACTGAATGATAGAATATTTTTGTGAAAGTGTAGGTTGGTGAGAATATTTTGTGAATATACAACTAAAGAGTTTTAGCATTGTATCTATACATCAGGAAAGTGATAAAATTTCTCAAGCCAACAAATTTTATTTTATAGATTTCTAGGACTTTACAAATTTAAGAGTATGCAACCATTTTTATTTTGTGAATATTTTACAATATTTTTGCTTTTTTGCCTTATTTTTTTAAAAATAAAAGATTCAGAAATATTTTCACCTTTCAGTAGGCCCATTTTCTGAATCATTATAGCTCCAACCAAGATTGCCACGGCTTGAGAGATAAACATTGAAAAAGTTTTCTTTTATGCCGTGGTTTGAGGACTCAGGACATTAAATCTGAAAAGGAATATGGGGCTGGGACTTCCACTTAATGAGAGTTAAGTATTGGAGGGAAGATGAGAGTGAGTATGTCAATGCTCTGATTTCTTTCTCCATATCTTTCTCACCAAGTAAAAGTTTTATTTGTGTGGGTGTGGGTGTATATATTTGGGTTATTAAGAAAGTGACTACAGCTGAAGTTCTTTCTGAAACTGGGAAGACTGAACTGACAGGACAAGGATCTTAGTAAATCATCTATATAATTTTCAGCTGGTACTGTGAGCCATGGATATTGTTTTCCAGGTTCTAAATTTGCCAAGAATATATTTTACTGGAGGTGGAGGTTAGAAAAAAAACACCAAACAACATAGACTATAACTCCAATAGGTGAAGTCTGCTAATACATTAAGCATTTATTGACCAGGGTGTACGGAGGGAATTGTTATGCATATTTATACATTTTTATCCTTGTGCATTACTAAAGCTATCATAGAATCACAGAATGGTTTGGGTTGGAAGAAACCTTAAAGATCATTCAGTTCCAAGCCCCCTGCCGTGGGCAGAGACACCTTCCACGAGATCACACGGTTCAAAGCCCCATCCAACCTGGCCTTCAACACCTCCAGGGAGGGGGCATCCACAACCTCTCTGCACAACCTGTTCCAGTGTCTCACAACCCTCACAGTGAAGAATGTTTTCATTATACCTAATATAAATATACCCTTTTTCAGTTTAAAACCTTTACTCCTTGATCTTTTGCTACACTCCCTGATCAAGAGTAACTCCCCATCTTTCCTATAGGCCCTCTTTAAGTACTGAAATACTTCTATGAGATCTCCCTGGAGCCTTCTTTTCTCTAGGCTGAACAATCCCAACTCTCTCATCCTGTCCTCATTGAGGAGGTGCTCCAGCCCCCTGATCACCCTTGCAACCCTCCTCTGGACCTGCTCAAACAAGTCCATGTCTTTCTTACACTGGGGGCCCCAGAGCTAAACACAGTACTACAGGTAGGGTCTCACAAGAACAGAGTAAAGGGGGAGAATCACCTCCATTGACCTGCAGCCCAGGATATGGTTGGCTTTCTGAGCTGCGAGCACACATAGCTGACTCATATTCAGTTTTCCATCCACTAACACCCCCAAGTCCTTTTCTGCAGGGCTGCTCTCAATCCACTCATCACACAGCCTATATTTGTGTTTAGGATTGCCTCAACCCAGGTGCATGACCTTGCATTTGCGTTTGTTGAACTTCATGAGGTTTTTCTCAGGCCCACCTCTCAATCTTGTCAAGGTCCCTCTAAATGGAATCCCTTCCCTCCAGCGTGTCGACCCCACCACAGATTGATGTCGGGCAAACTTGCTGAGAGTGCTCTCAATCCCATTGTCCATGTTGTCAACAAAGATGTTAAACAGCACTGGTCTCAACACTGGTGCCTGAGGAATACCACTTGTCACTGGTCACCACTTGGACATCAGCTGTTGACCACAAATCTTTGAGTGTGACCACTCAGCCAATTCTTTATCCACTGAGTGGTCCATCTGTCAAATCCACGTCTCTCCAATTTAGAGACAGGATATCATATGGGACAGTGGCCAATGCTTTGCACAAGTCCAGGTAGATTATGTCAATTGTTCTTGCCTTATCCACCAGTGTTCTAACTCCACTGTAGAAGGCCACCAAATCTGTCAGGCATGATTTGCCCTTAGTGAAGCCATGTGGGCTGTCACCAATCACCTTCTTATTTCCCATGTGCCTTATCATTGTTTCCAGGAGGATCTGCTCCATGATCTTGCTGGGCACAGAGGTGAGGCTGACTGGCCTGTAGTTCCCCAGGTCTTCCCTTTTTCCCTTTTTAAAAATGGAGGTTAGGTTTCCCCTTTTCCAGTCAGTGGGAAATTCACTGGACTGCCACAATTTCTCAAATATGATGGATAGTGGCTTAACCTCTTCATCCGCCAGTTCCCTCAGGACCTGCATGTGCAACTCATCAGGTCCTATGGACTTGTGCACATTCAGATTCCTTAGATGGTCTCAAAACTGATCTTCTCCTATGGTGGATGGTTCTTCATTCTTCCAGTCTCTGCCTTTACCTTCTGTGTCTTGGGCAGTATGACTTGGAGCACTTGCCAGTGAAGGCTGAGTCAAAACAGTAATGAGTACCTCAGCCTTCTCCATTTCCCAGGTAACCAGGTCTCCCGATTCCTTCTGGGATGGCCCATATTTTCCCTAGTCTTCTGTTTTTCACCAACAGAACATAGAAGCTTTTTCTTGTTGCCTTTGACATCCCTAGCCAGATTTAATTTTGTCAGGGCTTTTGCTTTCCTAACCTGATCCCTGTCAGCTCAATTACTCTGTATTCCCCACAGGCTATCTGTCCTTGCTTCCAGACTTTGTAGGCCTCCTTTTTGTCTTTGAACTTGTCCAGAAGCAACTTGTTCATTCAGGCAGGCCTCCTAGTGGTCTTACCTGACATCCTCTTTGTCGGGATGCATCGCTCCTGAGCTTGGACGACATGATCCTTGAATATTAACCAGCTTTCTTGGGCGTCTCTTCCCTCCAGGGCTTTATCCCATGCTACTCTACCAAGCAGATCCCTGAAGAAGCCAAAGCCTGCTCTCCTGAAGTCCAGGGTAGCAAGCTTGCTGTGCGCTCTCCTTGCTGCCCTAAGGATCTTGAACTCCACCATTTCATGGTCACTACAGCCCAGGCTGCCCTTGAGTTTCACATCCCCCACTAGCCCCTCCTTGTTGGTGAGAACAAGATCCAGTATAGCACCTGTCCTCGGCTCCTCTATCACTTGGAGAAGGAAGTTAACTATGATAACTATCATTCATAGTTAACATCAAATGGTCACTATAATCTCTTGCAGAAAACGACCTGCTTTTTTAAGCAAGAAGAATATTCCTTACAATGGCAAATTCACCAACTCTAACAGAAAAGTAGTTTCTGTCAAGCTGTTACCTTGGATGCTTGACATGACCTGCCCCTTGCAGCCAGGTTTCTATGCTTTTGAATATTGTTTGCAACTCAGGTGTTTTCCCTGAAGTGGTGGCTTGTTGTATGTGATTATGTTGCATGTGTTGCAGCTGTCTTTTTTGTGTTGTGGGAGACCTGGTGCATTTAATTAATGTGTCTCAGTGAAAGGTAAGCTGTTTCCTGTGGAGAGTGAGGTGAGGAAAGGCAATAAATAACAGAAAATATATTTGGAAATTATGTTAGAGGTCATCTAGTTAATCCACTTTCTCACAGTGAAGTGTATTGCTCCTAGTTCTCATTTGAGAATATTCTGGTGTTACCAGTGCACAAGAATTACAATCTTGCATGCTGTTCCTAAATCATTTTCTGAAAAACTCAGGGATTTTCACTGTTAAGGCACAGATGTCTGTAGTGTAGTAACATATCTACATTATGCTGATGTTTCTGGAGTTACTGCTTCTGCAGAGACTATTGAGCCTACTGTCCAAGGGAACTGGGGGAGAGGGTTGGAGGGGAAGGCAACAGAGATGTAAAGAAGATGTAAAATTGCTGGTTAGTACCAGTGAAAAATATCACACAGAAGGAGCTGCAAAGCTGGCTTTTTAGTTGAAATTACAAGGGATTCTAGTAGTCTTTTTTCATTCTTCTCGCTGGATCTGCTTCTCTCTATATAGGGTTCTGTAATATCACAGTGAACTCAGGGATGATCTTAGCTTTGCTTTCTGAAAGTGGGATAGGCACTTGGTGCTGCCACTAAGTATTCTGAAAGAACTGAAATGGAATGTGAGAAAGAGGTGAGAAATCAATTTCTAGATATTACTGGTCATCCCTATTCCTTAGTGCTTTTTGAGTGAAGGAGCATTTTATGAGGACCTGGCTTTGCTCACATCAAAATGATTGTTTTGGCTCATCCCTTTCCTTTTTTTTTTTCTGAAACAGTGTATAGGTTAGGTCTCCGCAATCATTTGGGAGATGACAGGGGAGCAGAGGGGGAGATGCTGTCCAAATGTTCTCTCGCTACCATCATAGTTAATAAAGCTTCTGTCAGACCTGTCCTAAATTGTACTTCTTTTATTACGCACTTGGAGTCTTCAGATTCTTACACCTGCTCACATACTGGGTACACTCCCAGTTGTGTGGATCCTGAAATCAACCACACTTCCATTACTCCATGGGGGGTACAGGCAAATTTACATCATGTCCATGTTTTGGATTCAGAAAACATCTGACAAATGTAATCTGTCTAGTGGCATAGCAAATTTCAGCTCTCACTTTCTTGTTCTTTTATGCTGCAGTCTTTGGTCTTTCTATTCTGCTGCATCATTCCCTTCCGTGGACTTCTGGACATATAGTAGAACGAACATATGTTCTCTCAAATTCTTCATAGTAATGTTCTTTCATAAAATACATTGAATCTATAAGTTGGAGAATGGCAGATACAGGTTTGAATTTCCTCAGTCAGAATTTAATATAATTTAAAGCAAGAGTCACACATTTGTGCAAAACCAGAGTAAAATAACTGCTACTAATGGCTAGGCTAAGTGCAATGTCCTATCTAGCTTATTTAAAGCTAGTTACAGCATCACTACTTTACGTTTGCACTTTGCATGTATTCATTGCTACATAATATGGGGATAATGTGAAATTTAGTTTCACACAAGCCTACCCGGACAACACAAAATTTCTACGTGTCTTAATTTTTGTCTGATTTCCACAATCACTGAAAGGCTGTCTTTACACACGCTGAGAAGCTATCAAATTTTGGCAGCATCTTGGCACCTATCTCCCAAATATGCTTGAGAATGATCTAGAAAAGTGATGCATTCCTCTGCCTAATTGTTCTGCACGTCTTCTTTGAATAGGCATGTTCAGAAAACAATTGGAAATTCTGGGTCTACACATATATAGTGGCAACCAATACTACCTGTAAAACAAATAACTAAGTGAAAATGAGGGTGTTACATCTTGAGTAAGAAAAATTCAAACATATGGATATTCTTGTTTACTAAAATTGTATATTTAGAACAATTAAGTCCTCTAGTCATTCAGCCAGCCATTGAGCCATTTTCTTTGAAGTCAGGAGTTATACGTTTCTATGAAAAGGGAAAAGAAAGGAGGAAAAAAAGTAAAGAAAGGAAAACATCCACCCACCCCAACTATAGTTTCTTATTATTAAAAGGTACTGATCAGCTAAATATTTTTATTTACGTAACCTAATATAGGAAAGAAATACAGGTTCATTTTTAAGTTCTTTTAGAATTATTGTTCATTGTATATTATTAAGATCTCCTGTCTCTGTGCTGTAGGTAGACTGCAAGAGACCTTGAGTCCCTTTAGGGTTTTGTTTTAGACTGTATATATCCATCACTAGCTATGTGATATGATTGCCACATTGTCAAATATTAACTCTCAATTTGTTCTTCCTCAGCCTGTTGGCTTTTCACTTTAGATTCTGGCTGTTGAAAACATTACAACTATTTAATAATTCTTTGACTGCTTTTGTCTATGAGCTATGTATCAGCAAAAAGGCATAAAACTTGGACTGCATATTTTGTTCTCCTTTAGTCCTGAGCTAGTGAAAAATAATTTCCAATGTACAGAATAATGTGACACCGATGCACGTTATTCAAATCAATGTCTTATCTACTGAAAAATATTATTTCCTGAATTCTTGATTTGAAATTTGTCAGTGCAGAAAGCTGTTTGCATCTGTGCAACTCAGTTACGTCTGACTTTTAAATTCTTTCAGTTTAATTTTATCTTCAAATGCCATCATGACGTAGTATCTGCATAGAAAGTACTGGCTGCTGTTTCCAGTGGGTGAAAAGTTACAGTGAACTTTTCAAGTTATTTTAGAATACATTATTTAAGGTCAGACTAACAATATTGGGGGACAGAAAACATTCTTATTGTGTCTTGTCTGACTGGGGTAAGTTCTCTCTTACATTATTTTTTTATTCATATTATAATAGTTTCCCATAAAGCAAACAAACAAAAAACCCTAAGCTATCTAAAAATAAATAATAAAAATATCTTTCCACCACCACTATCACTGCTGTTTCCCAAAGCAGTTTTTTCTGGATAGCTTGCAAAAACTGTCTGAGAAAATTACTATTTATGGGAATGCTATAGCATAATGACTTGTCAAAATATGCTGCTCTGTCTTCATGAGTGAAGACCAAATATTATTTTTAAGCCACTCTAGTGCCTGAGATAACCTTAATTCTTTTTGGGTCTTGTGTGGCAAGGCAACAAATACAAAGTTCTGTGGCTGTAGGAAGTGAATGACCTTCTATGTGTAATTAAACATTTGAAATAAAGAATCACAAAAGATTTTGTGGCAGAGTCCTGAAAGCCCCACAGGGAGACTATAAAGACTTTAAACTGTTTCCAGAGACTAGAGCACATGTATCTGAAGTATTCACCTTCATCCAGAAAGATTGTCTAGTCCAAGAAAACTTCTTCATTCTTGTAGATTAGTATTACACATAATAAATTTTTTCTAGAAAAAATAAGCCCCCTTTCATCAAAATCTCCTGTGCTCATGGTTTTAAATATATGAGCAGTAGAATAAGATTTGATGATTACATTATTAAGTAATATTTTCTCTAAAAATAACTCATGCAATAGTGAAGGTATTTGGATAAAAGACAACTGATGAGGAGGCCTGATAAATCTTTACGTTTTTAAAAGACAGTTGTAAAGACAAAAAGGAATGAATGAATGAGATATTATTCCCTGCCCTCAATGACTAACCAAAAAGTGATGTGATTAATTTCTACTAAAGAAAATTATGTCAGTAATAACTTTAAATGTAGTCAAATACATGAGATTTTTGAGACACGGTTGCACATAAAAGACAGGAAAGATATTCAGTTAAACTACTATAAGTGCCTAAGTCATCTTTAATAGTAACTTGTGTAAATTTATAGATTTGTGGGATTTTTTAATAAGAAATACCATGTATGTGTCCTGATCCGATATCGGGGAGGGTTCTTAAATGATCCTAAGAACAAGATTAAGACACAAAGGAGGTCAGATGCCATACAACCTTATGAACTCTATTTTCTATAACAACTGATAAGAGTGATAGGACAGAGAGAAAAAGAAAGGAAAAAAGTCAGAATCCCTAAGCAAGAAAGCGGTAGAGAAGCAACTAATTACTACCACCACCCCCAGGGATCCAGTGATGTTCCTTTGGCTCAGTCTCGGTGCAGATGATGATGTTCCACTCTCCAGGCTCCGCCAAATTCTCAGGCATCCGTTAACAAGCATTAACAACCATCAACAAGCAACAAGCATCTCGAGAGAGGAGTATGCAGTCCTTTTATTGTCCCCATCCTTATGACTTCTCCAAAAAGTCCGCCCATTTCCACAGAGCTCATTGTAATATGTGCCACCTCATGGTCCTCCATGCGTGCATGCCCAGGTGTTCTCGGTGGTTGTGCTGGCGGGGGTTGACCTGCAGTACCTTCAGCCTCTGCACATCTTCCTCGACGCGGTTTCCTCTTCACCTGGCTTGGGCGAAGCTGCAGCTTGGCAAGAACTGCCAAGGCTCCTGTTGTTCTAGCTTCGAGCGGATGTCGTGGTTTCATCGGGGACTATTCGTCTCCATCAAAGTGTACTCATTCACAGCAACAGGATGCTGAGGCCAGGAAGTGGTAGTTGTGAAGCAGCAATGTTGAGACAAAGTCCAAACAGTCCCTTGCAGTATGTCAGGAAAGGTTTCCGAAAGCTTTGTTTAAGATATTCTTGTCTTTGTCTTGAAAAAGTCAGTATAGCTCTAAGTCATACACTCTTATGGTAGCTTTCCAGACTGTTTTGTTTTTTTTTTTCTAGTAATAAACTTCTCCTACAATGCTATAGAATAATTCATGTTGCACGAGGCCTCTGTGGGTCATTCAGGCTATTACCATAAGGCATAGTCAAATGTGTATTTCCTTAATTACTCCTGAGGGGTAAAACTTAACTTGGAACATATTTTGTGGTGGAAGGGGAAAAGCTGACCTCATTTTATGCTTTGTTTGTAAACAACGTCTATAATAGAAATAAATATTTTTTTATAAACTATGACATGGTATAATGTGCCTTTTGCAGTTTTTATGTACTCTTCTTAACACTGAAACATAAGTATATAACCACCAGAACATTTTAACTAAAATTGATCTAAGACTTTAGCTAACATAAAGTCCTTAATTGTTTTAATATTAAATTATTTTTTTTGGAAAAAAAAGAAAAAAGAGACTAGAGAGACAAAAGACTAGTACTTCCCATACTGAGATGTGTAAAATGATAAGGTTCAATCATTCAAAGAGATTTAAAAAAGAAATAAATTCATGCAATTATGAGGCAATTTTCAGTAATCACACTTGAGAAATAAAGGAAAGAGGTTGATAGGCAAGATGGAAAAAGCAGCACTTAATTCCAGAAGTGTGCTCTTTTTGCAGATATGAATAAAAGATTTGCCATATTTTGAGACAACATTTTTTTCACTAAGGTTAGTACTGGTTCAATCCACTGAAGAAAACATTATAGCACTGAAGTTGCTTCACAATAGCTGCATAGGAATTAAGAGCAAATCTGAGCATGTTGCAGCAGATTATCTATCAGGATTGTCCTATTATCAGATTGGGAGATGCCTAAAATATTGAGTTTTCTTTTCGGCAAAAAATCTTGTATATATTGCCTATATATATTTTCTACAATATAGTAGAAGTGGACATGCTCCCACTCCATCCTCATGTAAAAGTATGTTCCATACTCATAAGTATTAATGATGGAATTAAAATTACTTGTTCACTTTACTAAACATTGGGTTGGGAAGGAATCTCAAAATGGCTTTACTTTATTTGCAAACAAATAAAATGTTTATATTTATTTTCTTTTTTAATTATTGCTTATATAAATCCTTTCTTTAATTTTTCAGTGGCAATTTGAATGTTTCCCCACAGAGTTGAATAAAACTCCACCAACAACCAACATAAACCCAACTTTGCCAAAAACAGTAACGATATTTAAATTTTGCTGAGTCTACATTTCAAAGTTTGCAACACTGAGAATACCTCATAGTGAAACTGCACAAATAATAATGGCCAATAAATTATAATAACAGTAACAATAACAATAATACAGAAAATGAGTCTGAGCACAGGTTAATAAACACACCTTTTATGATCTCTGTCCTTTATATTTTGTCCACTGAGATGACACAGCAGTTTTCAAGTGTTGCTTTCCAGATAGGTCTCAAGTACCAAGAAATCATCTCTGCAGAATTCATCTCAGAGGGAAATTATGGAGATTTTCTGTAGGTCTGTGGTATACAGCCTCTCAGAGATGGAAAGGAAAAGAGAAAAGAGGAAATTAACTTTCTATTGCAACATAGTAAGTGAAAAAAATAGAAATGTGAATTTCAGAGTATCCAAGAGTCTCAAGATTTCCATTCTTTATAACAAGTACTTCTCATCATGTGCATAATGAAAAAGCATGTTATTAGATACAAGCAATTGTATTACCATGTAACTCCAAAGCTCAAAAAAAGTAATTAAAAAGAATATAGATACCTGTGCTTCTTATAATCAGTATAAAAATCCCACATTGGTTATTCGTTACTGGGAGCGTTAGTAGACTTCTGAAGTAGAAATTTATTAAATCCATAACTATTACATATATACTTTTAATAGAATTATTGTTACCCTGTGAACACTGTAATTTGTACCCTAAAGAAATGATGAGAGGTAAGTAAACCCTTTCTCTTTTTCTTTAAATTCACAATGAATACTTGAGGATTTTCAGTAATTATGTCTTCTCCCTACAAGTTTCTGCAGTTCTTTAAACCAGGTGTTTTGTAGGGCAAAGTAAAGGATTAGCCGTCTTTTTTTTTTTTTTTTTTTTTTCAGGAATAGGAATACTAAATATTGTTAGTCCAGAGTTAGTTATTAAAGGAAAAGAAAGAAGATTAATACAGTTAAAATTGTTTTACATGCACTTAGTTACTACCCCTGCTTCTGGTGTTATGCTCACCCTTCCCTGCTCCTCTGCACCAGAAGGCTGGTGGCTTCATTCTCATGTATGTGTGGAGAGAGGGGAGAGGGTAACATTGAGTATCTGCAGTCCTTCACTAGGGAAAGTATTCTGGTCATGCCAACCATTTCCTCTTTCTTAATCTATGGTTCATCTGGGTCATTTTTCTGTTCTTTAATATGCTTCTGCACCTCTTTTTTTCTTCATTGGTCTGCAGCTCCTTGTTAATCCAAATTAACAATTTGCAGTGACTTTTACATATGTCAGATACTATACCTTTACTCACTTTTTTACTCCTGAAACTAATTTTGATCAGCTCCAGGTTTGTACTTCTTTAACTGACCATGGGTGAATTTTTCACATTTCTGGTGTCTCCAGTGCCAAGCCTGTGCTTCATCTCTGATCACTACCTGTGCTTCTCTGCACCACGTCCTGAGGTACATCTCTGATATATGCATATTTTAAATCCATGCTTTGGTGCCTGCTGTACATTCCATGCTCCTTAAGCTCTGCAGCAAAATTATACTTTATAAAAAAATCAACTTAGCCTCATGAGCATGTCTTCTTCACTAACCAGAATTTGAGCTTTAAAAATGCATGACTTAAACACTTCATGCTTTTTAAAAATTATAATTAGTTTCAGCTGAGTGTCCACAATTATCACAGTAAAATAAACATTTGTTCATTTGTTGAATAGAATCAAGATTTTGAAATATTCAGAGGGTAATGACAGTAAAGAATGTAGTTCCATTTTTAAACAATTTACACTAACACAGCAAATTTCAACTCTCTGCTGAAAACCCATTAAATCTTAGCTTACAATAAATACAGAAATGTACATTAGTACTAATTTTCAGTGGCTTTCGGAACTGTGAACCTTTGACAGGAAGAACTCCTGAGCTTGACCTTATAAAGATTTCATTTCAATTATTTAACCTACAAATTATGAAAGTCAAGTAAAAACTTTCTTGGGTTCTCCCTCATTTGGTGTTCACTTATTTACAAGGTAAGCTTATATGTTGAAATGTTTGATATACATACCAAAGGACTTAAAACAGGACCTTAAGTTGATAGCACAAATATTTTAGAAAAATGTTGAAATTCTAGCAAAAAGCCTCTCATTACTATTGCAGACTATGACATATAAATATTAGTTATATCTTATTTATTATAACTTATTTTGTGCCTTTCAGCTGATAAGCTTGTCATAAAGGAATGACATTTCTATTTTTAACTACCTTGAAAAATATTTCCCAGCACTAGCATTCTTCAATAGCTTTGAGGACTTTTTTCTTCTATTTCAAATAGATTCAGTCCATGCATTATCCTTCTTGATTCTACTGTCTTTTTCAACATGAAGGGATTTTTGTTTGTTTGTTTGTTTTCTGTCAGCATCTTAATTTCTTGTGTTTGTATTCAATTCAATTTGATGTACTTTTTGACTGCAGCATTCTCAAAACTTCATGTATATATTATTTATGCTATCTCACCAGTGCTTTTAAGTTGTCTATTTTTCAAGCGCAAACAATAGTTAATGTAAGTTAAATTGCTTTGGAAGGATCAGTTAAAAGATGGAACTGAAAATCTGATCTTGTCTGGTTCAGAGAGAATAAATAACTGCAAGAGAAGCAGATGCAGATTTTTAGGCAAGGACAGAATTGATAGCACCACTTCAAACTGTATTTGGTCAGAATACTTGTGAAGGATTTTCAGATGCAAGTAGAAATTTGGTCTGCTGAGATTAATTAGTCTTGTTGAGATCCATATGTTCTGCAAAGCCTGGTTTTCTGCAAAGCTCAGTAACACCTACTGAATAAGAGGTCCAAGGCACTCAGAACACACCGGTTTGCTGCATATGTTCCGCTATCTAAGTATTTTGTCTGGAGAAGGTCTAATGTGTCCAAGCATCAGCTGCACTGCTTATGTCTACACTGCTATATCAAAGAGGGGCAGCTAGTCCCTTGTCCCTACTCCCTTGTCCCAGGATCAACAAGCGTCACTGTGGACTTGTTTGGGTTTTTTTTTCCTCTTTGTTTAGGTGTGGTTTCTTTTAGAACAGATTTGTTTTGGAGAGAGCTAGTAGGAGCTGTTAAAAATGAGTGATAGAGTGAGCTTACAATTAAGCAGTGCAGATCATCAGGGAACACTTCTTGAGCTCATTCGATTACACTTCTTTATTTAGCAGTATAAACATCATGTATTCTACATGGGCACAAGCACCTATGTTTGTGCAACTGAGACTGCCTAGTCATAGGAATATAAAAGTCTTCTATTGTGAACACCTGCTGCATTGTTCAGTGTGACTGCAGATATTTGTCTTGTAGAGATTCTTTCTCCTTCCCCTGTAGTCTGAGGCTTTGTCTCTCTCTGGTATTACATTAACCATGAAATGTTCCCATACAGTGATTAGTAACCGTGGTGGTTTAGGCCCTGCTGGGACCTGAGACTACATTGCTGCTGCCCCTCACCCACCCTCAGACCAGACAGGGGAGGGAGTGAGATACAAACCCCGGGGCTGAGATAAGGAAAAAATTAATACAACAGTGTGACAACAACAAACCGAACAACAATGATAACAATAACAGTAATAACAATGAACAGAACAAGAGATATACAGCACGGATACAGCAGTGAGGGTACCAACCCAGACAAAAGCCATCTCAATGCTCTTCCTGTGCTTGGGCGCCCGGACAGATGTCAGCATGGTATTGAATAACCCATCTAGGGCTCCCTCCCTGCTGTTGGGGAAACTTAACCCTATCCTAGATGAACCAAGACAGTAACGAGTCAGCCAGAGAAATATGAACAAAGTGTTCTGAGTGTTCTGATCTGTGCCATCCTCCCTGCCCTAAGGATCTTGAACTCCACCATTTCATGGTCCCTGCAGAACAGGCTGCCCTTGAGCTTCACATTTCCCACCAGCCCTTCCTTGTTGGTGTGAACAAGGTCCAGTTAGCACCTCTCCTTGTTAGCTCCTCTATCACTTGGAGAAGGAAACAATCATCAGTGCATTCCAGGAACCTCCTGGATTGCTTGTGCCCTGCTGTGTTGCCCCTCCAACAGATATCAGGGTGGTTGAAGTCCCCATGAGGACCAAGGCTTGCGAAAGTGAGGCTGCTCCTATCTGTCTATAGAGGGCCTCATCCACACAGTCTTCCTGGTCAGTTGGCCTGTAGCAGACCCCCCACGCCCTCCCTTTAATCCTGACCCGTAAATTCTCGGCTGGCTCCTCATCCATCCTCAGGCAGTGCTCCATGCACTCCAGCTGGTCATTGACATAGAGAGCGACACCCTTTCCTTGTCTCCCCTGCCTATCCTTGATAAAGAGCCTGTATCCTTCCATTCCAACACTCCAGTCACAGGACCCATGCCACCATGTCTCCATGATGCCACTAAGAGCGTAGCTCTGCAGGCATACACATATCTCTAACTTCTCCTGTTTATTCCCCATGCTATGTGTGCTTGCATAGAGACATTTAAGTTGAGCCCCGATAAAGCTGACTTTCTGGCTGGCATTCCTTTGTGCTGCTCTTCAGGTGCTCTCCTGCTGACCTGGACATCTACTGCTGGCACTGACATCTAACTGGTATGAGGCATATGAACTGAGGTTCCCCTCCCCCAGCAACATTATTTAAAGCCCTCTTCATCAGCCTAGCAAGCCTATGACTGAAGATGTTCTTCCCCTTTTCTGCCAGACATCAGCCCCTGGTAGACCAGGTTCCACAAAGCAAATCCCGTGGTCTAAGTAGCTGAAGCCTTGTCTGTGGCACCAGACCTATAAGTAATTGCTGATTTGCTATATTCAACTGGCCCTTTCAAACCCCTTCCTTTTGACAGGGAGGATTGATAAAAAATATCCCACCAGCACTCGAGTCCCTTACCACTGCTCCCAGTGCTCTGTAATCCTTCATGATACTCCTCAACATGAAACAACAGTAGTGGATAATGGTCAGTGGACTCTACAAGGCTTGGTAGTCTATTGCTGACATCCCTGATACAAGCCCGCAGCAAGCAGCACACCTCTCTAGAGAGTGAGTCAGGTTGGCAGACGGGTGCGTCTGTACCTCTCAGAAGAGAGTTGCCTACTACTATCACCCATCACCTTTTCTTAGTTGTGCTGGTTGTATACGGGGAGTACATCGGACTGCCTTACTCAGCTCCAGCATCTCTGCTGATGTGACAGTTCTTTCTTCTTTAGTCTGCAGAGTGGTGAAGCAGTTCTGCAAGGGCACCTCAGGCTTTGCGGGAAGTCTCTTCCTCCTGCAGGCCCTTGTTGTTGCAAGCTTCATTCTTCTGATGTACGGGCCCCACTCCCTCCTGTGTGTGTCGTTGGGGGAGTTTTTGGGTGCTTGGCCCTGGGCTGTGGGTCTGCGGCAGACTGTACATGGAACCTTATGTCTCCTTGTCATCCTCCCTGATGCTATGCAGTCTTCTCACCACCTCCTGCAGATCAGCCACTTGTTGCAGGATCTCTTCCGCCTGGGCACAACCCTTGCAGGCAGATCTGCTGCCTGTCCCTGCCCCAGGAGCAATGTCCAGGCACTTCTTGCAGCCTGAGGTCTGCACTGCAGCCTCTCCCTTCAGCAGCTCCACCTGGGTGGAGGCTTTGTTTACCACGGGGTAGATGGTGTAGACCCCAGCTGGAGCTCCTGCCTTTGCTGTCAGATAAGTGCCCACCATCCTACCTTGAGCATTGGGCTGGATGGGTATCTTGGCCCGTGCTGGTGGTGAGAGAATGGTGCCCAGTTGCTGGGTTATGTGAGCGTCCAGTCTCCCCACTCGGCCAGTGGAATGTCCCTCCTTCGAAAAGCCACCATCCCTCCACACCCTCCTGCACAACCTGTGGAACCCACTGCTGTGCCAGTCCGTGGCTGATGATCCAGGTGCTGTTTACCCATCCTGGCTGCAGCACCCCTGGTGTCTGAGGCTCCCTGGGGCTGCTGGTGGGGAGCAGGGGGTGGCTGCCATTACTCCTGGCCCTGCTCACACCTCATCAGCCACTCTCTTGTGAGAGCTGCTGCCTCCTGATGGGTGTCTGTGTGCTCTTTCCCTCAGCAACAGAACATGCCCACAACAGAGCTGATCGCCTTGGCAATCTTGGTGAAAAAGGAATAAAATGATTACTGTCATTCCAATGCTTGTTTTCAAATCAGCATAAGTTGGTTACATAATAGACATTTCCTAAAAACCCCCATGCTTAAATTGTAATCAATATAAGCTTAAAGAGTAATTAAGAATATTCATTCTGACTTTTTATTCTTTATAAATAGTCAAATTCTAGGTTATCGTATTACTCTAGTTATATTAAATAAAATTTTTAAATTAACTTTTCAATCTCTTAAGAGAACATGAGGAACCAAACCAATCTGATTATACAATATACTGTAGAAATGTTCATTAATTCTGTTAGGCTTTATATTTGTAATGAGTATGTTTCCCCTTCCACAAGTTTTTCTCTACACTTCTTACATACTGGAAGAGCAGTAGTTCATCAGGGAAGAAGGAAATAAGCAGACAGTAAAGGGAAGGTCTATGCCAGACTGGTGTCCCCACTTTGGACACTGTAGAGGAATCTTCTTAATGAGCCACCTTTGTTAGCTCCTGGTAGAGGGAAAGCAGGTTTAATGGGCTGATATGCAGGGAGTGCACATGGCTATGCAAATACCACCTATCAGACAGCACTGCAGGAAAGCACAAACTGTCCTGTGGATCCAGTGCAAGGACCGATCTCTCCCATCACCATTCCCTGCTTTATTACTATTTCCTGAAACAAAGGAAGAATCAAAGACAAATTGATAGGAATCAAAATCTCATATCTGCTCTAGCCTGGTCCCAGGGTAAAGTTATACTTTTAAAATATTATTTCCCGGAAGGTTCACATAACTGAGGAATTTCTAAAGAGACAATACAGGAAAACTTATTAAAAACCTGAAATAAACAGTACTATGCCCACAGACTTTCTGTGCCAGGGCAGACAACCCTGGTAAGCTCAGTTGGTATAATGTCTGCTTTCTCTAGATAAAATAGTAAAATGAGGATCTCAGTAAACTGAAAAATTGAAAAGCTGCTTAGAACAGGTATAAATCTTCCTTAATATCTATTATAATGCACCATGTGTTTTACTAAATATATATCATACTAAAGTGAAGCAGTTTATGAAATCCCCAGATCAATAAATGTCAAACTAAAACTGTCTGTAAGTGTAGCTATAGAAGAAGCATTGCTAACAGATATGAAATTGTATAAAGAAAAAACCACACACATTGTAAGGGACTGTGTCAACTGTTTTGTCTCAACATTGCTGTTGCTCTATTACCATCTCCTGAGCTGCAGGGTGGTGTAAGACTGTCAGACCGTGTAAACTGCCTGTTTCAGCACTGCACCACTGCCTAAACTGGGCCTCAATATTCCATTGCTGTGAAGAAGTACACCCTGAAATATTGCCAAAAAGACCAGTGTCTGCCCAAAGATGGAACAGCAACATCTTTCATAACATCTACCAAGCTGTGCATGAGCGGAGAGCCGGGGGAAGAAGCCGGGACAGGGAAGATGTGCGGAGTTGAAGGCGTCACTGGCAGACTCCCCCTCCTCCACTGTATGACCACCGTGAACAGCTGAGCATTCACACATGGAAGAACATGAGGTGGAGAATATGATAATGATCTCTGTGGAAACAGGCAGACTGATTGTGGGGACTGGGATGATAAAAGGGCTGCGTACTCTTCTCTCAAGGGATCCCCCATCACCTGCACCAAGACCAAACCAATGGGATGCTGCTGGATTCGTGGTGGTGGTAACTGAGCTTGCTGCATCTCTTCCATTTGCTTCCTTAGTTCTGACATTTTCTGCTTCTCTCCATCTTATCATTATTACCTCTTTTTACAGGAATAAAGTTTGAAAGATTGTATGGCATTTGACCTCGTTTGTGTCTTAATCTCACTCTTGGGATCATATCAAAACCTCCCCCGACATTGGCTCAGGACACACATACACAAAAGAAGATGGAGAGGTTTGAACAGAATACAAGAAAATTTGAAGTCCGTATCAAATAGGGTGGATGAAATACTGGAAATTGTATTGTTGAATACAATCAGTGATGGAAAGAGGAAAAAAAAAATTAATTCTGTTACTTCTGTTTATTATATAAATTATTAAAATGACCCTGGGTTTTAATAATAAGATATCGTAAGTAAGCAGATTTCCATGGAAAAACAAACAAACAAATAAAACACTTTACTCAGGGGATCATGATAGGGATTTCTCTATGTGTGAAAAAGCTTTATGATTATGTTTTACTGTAAGCAAATTGAACCATCAACCCTTAAATTCTTTAGGTTTTTGGCAGGTAATGGGTTACACACTTCTGTAATAGGGATTAGATAATTAAAATATATTTATAATAAACTAATTTATGGACATTCATGTTATTGTTACTTTTGCCACCCAGCATGATATTCTCTTAATTTGTTGTAACAAGTATGCTAGACAATTTTCATCATATATTATGCATATTCTTTGTGTTGCTGTAAGTTTTACATTTTATTTTATCATTATGTTTTAAAGAAGTTCAGGATACTAATATTATGTTTATTTAATGCCAACCCCCTCTTGTAACATAAAATGCTATATAATAAAATCCATAAGAAAATTCAATATGAAACAAGTACTTCTGTGGTATGAGTAAATCTTATAAAGACTGGTCTGCATTGAGAGAGTTTAAGTACACAAACATGAGAAAAAGTTCCTGCATTCATGCGGTGTGCTATTTTTGGCCGGTGTAACATTAATTTTCTTCATGGTAGCTAGTATGCTTTGGATTTGTGACCAAAACAGTGTTGATAACACAGGGATGTTTTTGTTACTGTTGAGCAGTGCTTACACAGAGTCAAGGCCTTTTCTGCTCCTCACACCACCCTGCCAGTGAGTAAGCCCCAACTGACCAAAGGGATATTCCATACCATATGACATCATGCTCAGTATACAAAGCTGGGGGAAAGTTATCTGGGAGGCCACTGCTCAGGAACTGGCTGGGCATCTGTCAGTTGGTGGTGAGCAATTGTTTTCATTTGCATCACTTGTCTTTCTTGGGTTCTATTTGTCTTTTTGTCTCTTTTATTTTCCTTTTCATTACATTATTATTATTATTATAATTATATAATTATAATTATTATTAAATTATTAAACTGTTTTTTTCTTAATCCACGAGTTTTCTCACTTTTACCCTTCCAGTTCTGGTCCCCCTATCCTGCTGCAGGGGGAGAATGAGTGAGTGGCTGTGTGGTGCTTAGCTGCTGTCTGGGGTTAAATCACAACATACGAGAAGACTGAATGTCAACATTTTTGTTCCCCATATTCCAGAATTTTTATGTTTGAACTCATCATTCACAACAACCTGCATGATGTATAGGTTCCATAGGTCATTGTAGGGTAACAGGAAGCTTCTATGATAGATTAATTTTGTTCCATTTTCTAATAGCTCTGCCTGGTCTTTGGATGTATGTGCAGCAATTATGAAACAGCACAGCTGCAAACGTAATCAAATTGGAAAAAAAATTCTCCAAGTGCAAAAAAAAAAATCTCAAGGAGCCTTCTAGGCAAGTGAATGAATGCATTTGCTTGAATGATTTCTGTTATTTTATTGAGAAAGAAACAATCGCCATAAGTAAAGGTTCACTTCCTTCGTACATTCCTGTTAGAATTAAAAAGTTGAATTTTAAAGGCTGCTAGCAAGAGGGGTAATGTTTTCTTTTTATTTGAGATATATTAAATCACTGATTTAATATGTATAAGAGCCAGCTTTGAATGGTGTAAAGGTTCATACATATGCAGATAGCAAAAATTTGAAAATTATGGTTTTGTTTATTTATATATTTATTCTTTAGTCAGCTAAAATGTTTTTAAATTTGACACCCGGAATGCTCTAATCTATTGCCTTTCAAAGAGTCCTAATTGCCCGATACCCAGATTAGTAAAAGATGTAGGATCATTCACTTTAGGCTATGAATCCTCAAATCTTTTATTATGGAAAATGTAATGGCAGATAGCACAAAAAGTAACTTCAGCCTAAGCAAGCTAACCTCCAATAAATGACAAGTACTCTGTCTTTGGGTCATCCATATCAGGCAATTTATCATCCTGACCAACTGACTTCTAGACAAATGTCTCGTTGTAAACAACAGTGTGAATAGTCAGAGGTTAGTTTCCAAAGAGTCCCTTATGAATTCTTCATAGTATGTTCATTTTCCCCTCACACATACACACATACACACACACACACACACACAGAGTCTTCTTTAAGAGCCCCATAATAATTATCTAAAAGAAGTTGCTACAGAAGGATGTTTTATTGACGTGTAAATATTCCAGATAGGAATTCCTTGAAGACAGACCTCCTCACTGTAAGTGAAGTCAGATTAGGGAGTCTAAGCAGAGGAATACTTCCTGCTGGATTCAGATTGAATTAGCTGAGAGATGTGTCAAGATGCTCAAGCTTGGGCAAGCCCAAGCCAGTGGTAGAATTGTTGCGACAACTAGGGAACTTCTAATTCAACAGGGAAAGATGTAGGAAATCGAAGTATTTCCAGGATTAACTGGCAGCTACCCAAGGGAAATTTTTTTGTTTGCTTAGAATTGCAGAATTAGTATGCACAGCTGTTCAGGCAATGATGTTCTAATTGTCTGTACTCAGCTTCACTGTGCTCATTATAAGACGGTAATATTTGCAAATCAGTTTTTCCCCTCTGAATTTAGCATAAACCAATGTTGTAAGAATACTATTGGTAAACATCACTATTTATTAATTAGATGTACAGTATCACACAAGAAATAAAGAATTTTCAAAAGAAAATCAAAACTGAAATCCAAATCAGTGCTACATTGGAATTTTATGAACTTTTGATTGTTTGCTACTGCAATGGAACTAGCAATATCAACTAAGGCTCAGCATACACAGTATTCAAAGGACTAAGAAAGCAGAAAAGATTGTGTAGAGCAATATATTATCTGGATTCATTTTTTCTCTGTTTTGGGATGGGGTTTTTTAAGTTTTAGTAGGAACTCAAAAACTCTGGAGGAATGAATGTGATAAAAAAAATAATCAGAGAAATCTATCAAGAAACTTGAAGCAAATTTTTGTTTGTATCAACAAATAAGGAATAAATGGTTTTGAAAAGAAATGCATGCAGTCAAAAGATAGACAATTTGCTTGAATACTCCTTAAAATCCTTAATTTTATCAGATACATAATCAGCTTTTGTAGTAGAATAATGGTACAGGAAAACGAGTATTCTAAATGAAAAAGGAAAAAGAAGGTAACTGAGGTAAAGATTTTGACAATAATCTACATAAAGCGAATGTTTCACTGTGAATTTTAGGCCACAACAGACTAGCAGAATTCATTATCTTGAATTTTAGTATAAGAGAACTAATTGTTATAGTTGTTTCTCCCTCAAAAAGAATATTTTAATATAATATTTCTTAATATAACCCAACTGATGGATGGGATGTCCTGAAAGTATCAAGTACAAGTCAAGAATTCCTGTGTTAGGGCAAGTTTTTCAAACTCCATTTTTAATGTACATTCCTTTGACATTTTTGTGACAGAATGGGATCAAATATCTCAGTCATTGGGATATGACAGATGTGTGAAAACACTAGAAAGAACTTAAAGCACATAGAAAGCCCACAAACTAAAAAAATCTCCCCCCCCCACCCCCACCCCCCCAATCTCTTACCACTTCTGCATTTGATGTCCAGAGAATCATAGAAGAGCCCAGGTTGGAAGGGATCTCAGATCATCTGGTTCCACATTTCATGGCAAAGGGAGACTAGATGAGATTATCCTGTTGTGTCTTGAAAACCTCAGACTCCACCACGTGTTGGAGAGGCTGTTTCAGTGACTGATAGTTTTCAGTTGATGTTGTTCCTCAACTGTCATTACCATTCATAGATTACCTATAGTTACTGAAACATCAGCAATGCCCTATCCATTATTTTCGTTCTATTTCATACCAACATTTACGTCAGCAGCTACAAACATTTAGCATTAATGTGGTTAGCTGGCAGGCAGGACTATGGTATCTCCTACAATGCCTTCTTTATGAAGAGAAAAATTATTCTTATGTATATGAAAATCTAACATCTTCCTTATTTTTTTCAACAGCCTCAAAAATCTGAAGCTAATATGATAATATACCTAGACTATACATTTTTTTTAAATTAATTTCAACTGATCAGTCAGAGAAAAAAATAGCCATAGAAATTGACAGAGAAATTATAGTTCTATAGTTCTAAATGTAGCTCTGTGTATAGACTCTTCAGATTTTGCCTTAAAAATTTTACCTTCTTTTTGGAAGATGTACTAAAACCCATCTCCACTCAAGTAAAAATCTTTGTTAAGAGCAGAAGTGTCTCAGCTGATTCATAAATACATTTCTACCACAAACGAGCCTGAACAGTAGGATATTTTTTGTTATTTTTGCATGGTATCTGTCAGAATGGGTTTATGGCTAAGGGGTATTTCTAAATATAGGAATCATATAAATGGTGAAGATAAGAAATACTGGCAGCTGTGACACAAGAAACTATTCAACTGATTAATAGATTTAATACTGTGTTTTCAGTTTCTCTCTTCAAGTAAAGCCCTACCAATTTTACTTCTGCAAAGCTACATAACTCCTAAATATGATGTCTACTTACTCTACTCTGTTTCAATCATTAGAAAAAACACATTAAATTAATTAAATTAATAATTTTGTATGTGAATACGAAATATTATATAAATATTACAGTTTTCTTAATAAAATGTATGGCAGTTAATTTTATCTTCCCAAAAGTATGTTGCAGTACATGCAGTTTAATGATCTTACTGGAAAAAGCTCTGCTGTTCAGTGAATATTTGCTGCCATCTGCAGACAGCATGCGAGAAATGCTTTTCTAGAAATAAAATGTCAAACATTTAATATTCTCTTTTCTTTTTTTTCTTTTTTTTTTTTTTTTTCCCCCAAGAAATCTTGTTTGTTATGATTAAATAATTCTTAATTAAAAGATTCAAGTGTCTAGAACTATCAGCTAGAAAAAACTCCTGGGAAATCAGTTAAGAATTTAATATGCATTTTGCTTTTCTGTTGGAATTTTTTTAAACAAATATTGCATAGATTCTTATAGCTCTTCATTTAGCTGTTTTTAATAAATGTTTTTTAACATAATACAATTTTATTTTTTATTTAAGAAGGTTTCTGCAACAGAAATTATTGCCCTCTGAAGTGTGAACTTCATATTTGGCTGGACCAAAATTGTATTCCTGATAGAAAATTTTAATAATATATCTTTCTCACATTTTCCCATTGCAAAAGACCAGTCTCACTATCTTTGTAATTTTTATGGGCAAGGGCTATTGATTTTTTTTTCCTCTTCTACAGCTCTCAGCTTCAGAGAGCTGATCTCAGCTAATCTGTTCATATCCTATTTCTAATTCATCAAGAAGTGATTAGTTGTTGTGCCCTTTATCCCAAACTCTTCTTAAAAATGAATTATTATTTACAAGTTACCTACAGATATTTTACCTGAAAAAGATTAGATGGAATTTTATACATTTTTTATTCATAATACTTCAACTGAGCAGTAGAAAGTAATAAAAAACAGGTAATGGTTTAAGACAGCTGATTTGGAACACTGACCACAGGATTTATAGACAAACATTATGGAGGGACATAAATGTAAGCAAATGATTGACTGTTACATCAATGTGGTTTCATTAAAACAGGCCTACATAATTATACAAAATATGGTGGTTTTTGGTTGTTTTTTTTTCTTTGCAGAAGTATTACACTGTAGATCATCCCCATATGGATAGGACTAAAGAAGACAAATTCTTAATAGTTTTGGTCATTTTCTTGTTTGTAAATAACTAATGAGGCATTCAATTTTGTCAAAAAACGCCCAATAGCATGAGGAAAATATTTAATAAAAAAACATATATCAAACAAACTTCTATTTATTCCTTGTCATTGTTACAGAATTTCATAGATTATTTCATATTTTGTTCAATATAATTTTCAGACAGTATGCAGTCTATTTCACTTTCTGTAATAAGCATTATTTGTGAAGACAAGTTTTTAGATCATATTGATTGAAATTCTCCATTTTAAATAGACTCTACTCTGTACCTTTCACAATAATAAAATAAATGTTTTCTAGCAAGACAATAAATCATGTAGGTCACATTTAATCATACATGTTATGGTTGGGGTTTTTTTCCTTCTGTTTTCCATTGAGGGAATGAGATCATATGTGGGTTTTTTATATCACAGATTCATAGAATAATTTAGTTTGGAAGGGACCTTCGAAGATCCCCTAATTCCACCCCCCCTGCCATGGGCAGGGACACCTTCCACTAGATCAGGTTGCTCAAATCCTCATCCAACCTGGCCTTGAACACTTCCAGGGAGGGGGCATCCACAACTTCTCTGAGCAACCTGTTCCAGTGTCTCACCACTCTCACCATAAAAAAAAATAATATTCTTTATATTCCCCTTATAGTCTCCTCTAAGTATTTAAAGGCTGTAGTAATGTCTCCAAAGCAAGGGTGGAGATGGAAACAAGGGTGTTCTTTTTATAATTTCAGTGCACAGGATTTTATGAATTTATGTTGAACAGAATCATAATTTTGAGGGAATAATGAGGTTTGATATGACTGTGATATGTTTTAGATTCTCACGGTGATGAATAGCTTTTTCTCCTTGACAGGTAAGTGAAACTGTAATTAATTCCATACATAATATTATTTGGGGAGTCTTAATATAACCAACTGTGTTGTTTTCAGGCTTGCAAAATGACAACGCTTATGTATTAGCAACTGCAGTATTCACCAATAGAATGAGACTTGGATTCAGAGCAGAACCAGTCAGAATTAATTTTATGAGAATTTATGATGGTTTATTTTACTGGCACTTAAGTCTAGGGTTTTCTCTCAAATAATTTATCTGTTGTAAGTGGGCTTTTACATATCTTGTTGTTTGTATTGTTTTCAGTCTTCCTTGCTCTTAATTTCTAAACTCTGATGAGATAAATTATTTTTATTCCTGCATCAACACTTTTTTTCAGGTTTATTCAGAATACATAATATATTTCTGAAAATTTTTGGTTTGGCCTGTACTTATTGTTACAAACCTTCAGAATAGCTACAAACAAACTTCAGCTAATGAAAATCTGAAGTATTATAATAGCCGTATATTACCAGTTTAACAAAGGAACAGAGCTTTTGTCTTGTCCTGAAGAGTTTACAGTCACATTTGAATCAAGGTAAGTAAAAATGGCAAATAATAGCAGTGGAAATAATTTTATTAGATAGAAGTCAAGTGCTATACAACTGACAACTGGGTTCCAAGACATTTCTATAAAATACGTAAAAATTTTTTACAAAATAATTATAGAATAAAATAATTTATACTAACTGCTGCTGAACCACTGTCTACCTGTGGTGGTACCAAGAAAATTAGGATGTCAGGGAAGGATTTGAAGTATAAACTGGTGAATAGACTCACAGGAAAAAGTTATTCCATAAAGGAAGGTGTTTAGAAAAGAAATAAGAAAAATTCTTTTGCCTTTTTTTTTTTTTTCTCCTTGGAGCTAAACCTTCATTGGAAAAGTCATTGTATGATGTCACTGGACATTCATTCACTGCAGAATGATTTGGTCTTTGGTATACAGTCTGAAGAAGTCTTAAGGTTGAATTACATTTAGAGGTAGTTTTTCCCTATATGTAAAAATAGTAACTATAATGAAAGACTTTTTTAAGTCTGAGACAGTATCTAGAACACTTCTAATGACAGGGACACTGGTATCAGTTAAAAATTTGTCTTTGTTTTATGTTAGCAGTATTGTCATATACATGACTGAAGAATTAGGGAAACAACCCAGGTATATGTGCCAGGCGCACCCTCCCAGTGAGAGCAGAGCTCCTTGGGTGCTGAGGTGCCGCAGGTCGGGGCTGCCTTTGCTCTCAGGGCCTCGCGGTAGTTGGGGCCTTTGGGCAGTGGGAGCCGCTATTGACTGCAGGTCAGATCGGGCCTGGGGATCAATGGAGTCCCCTGGGGAGACATTGGGAGCTCGTCCCCTGGAGCAGCAGCTGCGGTCGAGGACTCTCCCCTTGGGTCAGGACGCTGCCCAAGGAAACTCCTCGAGGGGCCTTGGGTCGGGACGCTGCCCTGAGCAGGTCCTCAAGGGTGAGAGCCCTCACTTGTCAGGTGTGTGATAGAGCGTTTGGGGTTGTCATTAAACCCTAGTGAGTGGTGCTTTGTTCTGTGTTTTGAGTTGCTGTTAAACCCTAGGGAGTTGTTCTGTTCTCCTCTCACAGACATTTGAACCTGTAATATATGGAGAGTTAGTTGTGTTAATTTTTTTTTTTTTTTTTGGTAGTCAATTGTTTATTTGAGAGCCTTCATAACAGTATATTAAACATAAAAATGTCAGGTGAAGAAAAAACTGTATTTAAAATATTATTTTTTGTTTTATATTGAGTTGTGGTTAGGAAATATGGGATAGGTTTGATAGACCTCCTATGCGCTCTTATGCAGTAGCATAATTAATGTGATATCTAATTTGACACTGTATTTCTCTCTGTAGTTTCCAAATGTCTTACAGGAAAAAAGGAAATGCCTTTCTTATTAATCAGAAATATATGAACTCTGCTAAAGAACTTTTTTCCCATAAACCTTTTCCCTTAGTGAATTGCTGCCTTGCCTGTGCCCATTTGTCTGTGTCCCTGTCCTTGAGAGTTGCTTGATGTTCACAGAATCATCTAGATTGGAAAAGACCTTAAAGATCATCCAATCCAACCATTAACCTAACACTGACAGTTCCCAACTACACCAGATCCCTCAGCGCTATGTCGACCTGACTCTTAAACACCTCCAGGGATGGGGATTCCACCCCCTCCCTGGGCAGCCCATTCCAACCCCTAAGAACCCCTTCTGGAAAGAAGTGCTTCCTAATATCCAGTCTAAACCTTCCCTGGCACAACTTGAGGCCATTACCTCTTGTCCTATCACTTATTACTTGGTTAAAGAGACTCATCCCCAGCTCTCTGCAACCTCCTTTCAGGTAGCTGTAGAGGGCGATGAGGTCTCCCCTCAGCCTCCTCTTCTCCAGACTAAACACCCCCAGTTCCCTCAGCCGCTCCCCGTACGACCTGTGCTCCAGACCCTGCACCAGCTTCGTTGCCCTTCTCTGGACACGCTCGAGTCATTCAATGTCCTTTTTGTAGTGAGGGGCCCAAAACTGAACACAGGAATCGAGGTGCGGCCTCACCAGTGCCGAGGACAGGGGTCAGATCCCTTCCCTGTCCCTGCTGGCCACGCTATTGCTGACACAAGCCAGGATGCCATTGGCCTTCTTGGCCACCTGGGCACACTGCTGGCTCCTGTTCAGCCAGCTGTCAATCAACACCCCCAGGTCCCTCTCTGACTGGCAGCTCTCCAGCCACTCCTCCCCAAGCCTGTAGCACTTCTCTCTTGAAGTTTTCCTGGACTCCCATATCCTTCAAGGCAGCCTCCTAAGGGATTTTGTTAATCAGTCTTTCGAACAGGTCAAAGTTAGCCCTGCGGAAATCTAAAGTGTCAGTTTTGCTAACCCCTCTCTTTGTTTCTCAAAGGATTGAAAATTCAATCATCTCATGATCACTGCACTCTAGACGGCCTCCAACCTTTACTTCCCCCACAAGCTCTTCCCTGTTCACAAGCAGCAGGTCCAGGAGGCACCTTCCCTGGTCGGCTCACTCACCAGCTGTGTGAGGAAGTTATCCTCCACACAGTCCAGGAACCTCCTGGATTGTTTCCTCTCTGCTGTGTTGTGATCCCAGCAGATACGCGGGAGGTTAAAGTCCCCCACAAGAACAACGGCAAGTTACTGCAAGATTTCTCCCAACTGTTTATAGAAAGCTCCATCCACCTCACTGCTTTTCTTGGGGTGTCTATAACACTCCCTCAGTAAGGTCTGCTTCATTGGCCCTTAGCCTAATCCAAACACTCTCAACCCCGTCATCGCTATACTTGATTTTTGAGCTGTCATAGCATTCTCTTACATACAGGGCCACTCCACCACCCCTCCTTCTCTGTCTATTCCTCCTAAAGAGCTTGTAGCCATTGATTGCAGCACTCCAGTCATGTGAGGCATCCCACCACATTTCTGTGACAGCTACTATGTCATGGTTCTCGTGCTGCATCATGGCCTCAAGCTCCCCCTGTTGCTCATACTGTGTGCATTGGTATAGATGCACTTGAGATGAGTTAGTGAATCCCACAACTTTTTGTGAGTGTGGGCCCCATTCCCTGACAGACCCTTCTCAGGTGCTTCCACGGTTCCTAAACATCTTTCCCTTCTCTCAAATGAAGTTGCAGAGGGAGAGCACTCACCAGTCCACCATCCTTCAAGCTCTGGCATGCTTCCCTTGAGCTTGTTGCTAACATGCCCAGTCATCTTCCCATCCCCCCTCATATCTATTTTAAAGCCCTGTCAATAAACCCTGCTAACTCCTGCCCCAGAAACCTTTTCCCCCTCTGGGACAGCTGCATCCCACCTGTCTCATTTGTCATCAGCAGACCAGGTGCCTCATAAACCTTACCATGAACATAGAACCAAAATTCTGACGGTGACACCAGTCTCTGAGCCATGTGCTAATCAGATATGTTTTCCACCCTCTTTCAGTGGTTTTCTGTTTTTTTTCAGTGGTTGCTGTTCCCTTACATGGGCACAGGGGAAAGATGAGAAAAAACAGACAACAATTAGAAAAATGGGAAATTTGAATTACACATTAGAACAAATACTTCCCTGTGAGGGAGGTCAAACACAGGAAGATGTTTCCCAGAAAGGCTGCGGAGTCTCCATCCCTGGAGGTCATCAGGGCTTAGCTTGACATGGCCTAGAGCACCCTTCTCTAGTCGGCCCTGCTTTGAACAGGAGGTTGTTCCAGCTGTTTGCCAGAGGTCCTTTCCAACCTATCTTGTGATTACTGAAACTTTGTTTGTGGCAAACTCCTGCTTCACTACTAATTACTAAGTATTTTATTAATAAGGAAGTAAGAGTGACAAAAATATGCTATGAGACATTATGTGCCTTACAGAGAAAGACAAATGGAATTTCTTCATATTTGTTGTCAAAATACACACACACACAGATTGAACTCACCGTGTCTAGTAGTCATCTGTCCAAGATTAAAGGGCTTCAGTGTTTTGAAAATGTCAAAGATAGCTGTATGGGAATAAAATAGAAATATACTCTCTATTTTTTCAATAAGAATTTTACTTTCCCTTTTTTTAAAATAAATTGTTTTCACAATGAAATATTAGAATATCCTGAGAAAACAGTCTAATACTTAAAACTTGTTGATTAACTTTTTTGATTTTTTAACCAATATTAAAATCTCAGGGATCAGGAAGATATATATTATGGGTATTTTTTGACTGTTGGATTGTATAGTAGTAAGAACAAAATGTTGAAAGGAGGTTATTATTCAAAACTCAGTCTTCTTATTTTAGCATAATTTTGGGGCAATTCTGTTTTCTGTTAAGGTGATGCAAACAAAGAATAATTCATCTGAAGTGAGTAAACTTATTCTTCATAAAGCTGGCATGCAGTTAAGAGTCTCAGGTCGTGTCTTTAAGCTGACTGTATATCTAAATCATTACAGTCCATTTACTTTGAAAAGTCCTCTGGTCACAGAGTCCTGTTTGGAACTAAAATTAAGAAAATACAAAGGAGACTAATACTTCCTTATTTAATCCTTCTACCATTCCCCTTCCTTCCCCCTCCTCCTCTAAAAAAAACCCAAAAAAAACCAAAACAAAAAAAAAAAACATAAACAAACAAACAAAACCACCAAAAAAACCCCCATCACAACATAAAAAGGATTTTCTGAACTCTGGCTATCGCATAAAAATCTTTCTGATTGTTTTAAAGCTACACTTTAAAGCTACACTTCTGTTCAGGACAGCATAATTATTCTGTTGGGTGTTGATCTCTCAGAAGCATGAAATGGTAATTATTATACCAAAATTTATTTTTAAAGCTGAAATTCATTTTGGGTGTGCAGTTCATTTCTTTCAATTAATTCAGCTGCAATGTGTGCCTTTCTTTCTGTCATCTGCATTACAATAGCAGTGACTTCCTTGCCTCTGTGGGCACCTAGCCAGAAAGACAGAGTAACCCCAGTGTCTCCCTATGCTTTCACTGCCACTTCAATGGACTATTGCTGTCAGCAGTAAAAGTACAATAAATTGAGACTCTTTCTTCAGTAGAAATCCTATGATAGAATTAGGGAGTACTTTAATATTTTACAAGAGACTGAGACCATCTGTTAAGATCCAGATGAATGGCTCTTAGTCTAATAGAGTGGAAATGCATCTTGTGACTACCTATTTCGGTGGTTTCTTCAGCTGTCTTTCCCATTGTTAATCTTTCAGTAATCACAGTCTGTGTCACAGAGCGGTCAGAGCAATTTCCACTCTCAGGTCAAACCTTAGGGGTTATGCTTTTAATTTATTTAATTAATTACCGGTTTGCTCAGTTAAAGTGAAGTCCAGTTTAATCTTACTCACGAGGAAGGAAAAGAGAAGGAATATTGCAATGGAAAAGGTATTTCTGTTTAAAAAGGGCAAATTTAGGACTCAGATGCCATACAGCTAGGTAAAGAGCAAGAGAAAGGTTAGGAGATATTGAAATTAATCTTCCCAGGATATTTTGTGGTGCTGTGTATTTTGCAAGTGCCAAAAGGTGGACTATCTATTCACTAAACTGCAAAAGAGGTATTTTGCAGTATCCATTCATCTTGGATACAGGCTTCATCATGTTCATCCGACATTTTATTTTATTTTATTTTATTTTATTTTATTTATAGAGTTGCCACCCTGGTGGGCATTTATCTTTTCATAAATTGACTGAGGGCATTAATGACTGAGTAAAGCTCTGCTTTGTACTTACTTTCTTCATATATATGACCATTATGGTCTCTTCCAACTTTACATCCTGTGACTTTTAATCCCATTTTCACCTTAAAATATCCCAGCAGCTGTAGTGGTATGCATTTAGTGGGGTTTGTAAAACAAAACATATGCTTAAATCCTTTCATAGTTTTAGATCAAATAAATAAATAAATAAATAAATCTCATATAATTAAGAAAATCTGAGAAAAGTATTTTTGGCTTTTTTTTTTTCTGTACAAGGTTGTTTTGAATTATCTTGCAGTAAATTACTCATCAATAGTGTGTCAGTCAGTAAGACATATAGTAGTCCAATAAAATTGGTAGATAGAGTATATTTTTCTCACCCAAAACCACAATTATTTGCTGTAGAATATGATCAACTTCAGAGGAACATTTAGGAAGATTAACTTAAAACATTCTTTCTAGCACTGAAATATGAGATTGACAAATTCTGGTCTATTTTATTTCTTGAGACTCATGTGCCAAATGCTAAAATCCAGCTGTAAAGATGCATGGTGGTCTAAGATGCATCAAAAAGGTTTTCAGTCCTGGACTAAGTGGTTAATATTTCATTTATCCACAATTGCAGGAGGATTACCTCAATTCTTTCATTGGTCTGAGTTCCTGCATTCACTCATTCTGTGACTGATGACTTAACCTCAGTGGGCAAGCTTTGCAAATGTATATATGATGGAGGTACTCTATATCTGTATTCCAAGAAATGGATTAAATGTACTTTAAAGACTTCTGCAATTTCCAGAAACAAGTTGTGCTTCATATGAATTTTGTAAGAGGCTTCTCATCACTCACCAATTTTCTGTCCTTGATCACAACATTATTGGGTTGTAAAGGCCGAAATTATTAAGTGGAATAAATCTGGTTTTGCTTATTTCTGTTAATGTATTTTCTCACTTTATGGCTTACTCAGAGGAAACAATGATATGAAGTTAATAGCTTTGTTGTCAAATTCTATTTTGTCTACAGCCTCCAGTATCGTTTTTATTTTTTTAAATGAATGTTATATACATTTGCAAGCATGTTATCCTATTAAGCCCAATAATTAAAAAGTAGATAAAGATTTAAGAGGGGGATGTATAAGTACTGTGCTTGTACTGTTATCAGTATATACTCTGGGATTGATCCTTGCTTCATGAGCCAGCTGTTCAAAGTGGCTTGTGTCCACCCTGCTTATGGCACGCTTGATCCAGAGTGTAGTAGCTTCACCCATTCTGCAGGGAGCTGGGAGGACTCCCTGCACCTGCCACAGGTGTCTGCTCACCCACCACTATCTCTGCAATGGAATAAGAAAACTGCAAGAGATGGCATGGACATCAGTGTACATCTTTTCAGATTTTGAAAAAAAATGTTTGATCTGTACTCAGATCCTTAGCATGTGGTTTCCCTGCCTCATAGCTAAGAAACCAAGGAGACTTCTACAGCTCTGAATTCCTGCTCCTTGTTCCCATAACCTTCTACCTTCCCAAATTTGATGTAGATCAAGATACACTTTCTCAAAAAACTGGATTTCCTCATGGCTCTTAAAGTCCCCATTTGGGTCTGAGATATTTTAACAAGATTTTGATGTAGGTTTTAGACATTACTTGCCATATACACTTTTTGTAAACATGATATAAAGTATTTGTATTTCTTGTAGTGGGTTGTGACATGAGAGTTTAACATTGGCTCAAACTGGATGTTATAGATTGCTGCAGAGGGCTTGTTGTGGTAAAGTGATTGAATTTAACGGGATCTTATACATACAGTGATTCCTGGATGGAAATAATGGAAATATTATTTTTGTCTATAGGGGACTATAGTTGTTCCATTCTATCAGAAAAACAAAAAAAAACCAAAACAAACAAACAAACAAAACCAAAACCAACACCCCAACACCAGAAACTGTCTTAATGTCATTTGGAAGACTGGGGTAACAGGACCCTGAAAGACACAGCCATTAAAATTTGTCTAAGTATAAAACTGTCTTAATTGAGTTACAATATTTCTAAGAAAAAAATTCTCAATGCGTACATTTTCTGTTACTTATTATATTCTTGGACTCTTTCAGACAGTCAGACTTGACTGGATGAAACATCCATACATCCAAAGAGTTAACTCAACGGTTCAGTGTCCAAACTGAAAACACTATTGACTGGTATCCCTCAAGGGTCCATACTGGGACCACTACTCTTTTTAGAGTAATTTATAAAGTAAATTACCTTTATTAATGACATAGACAGTAGGACTGAGTACACCCTCAGTGGGTTTGCAGATGACACCAAGCTGTGTGGTACAGTCAACATGCTGAAAGGAAGGGATGCCATCCAGAGGAACCTTGACAGGCTTGAGGAGTGGACCCATGCATAACTCATGAAGTTCAACATTCTTGAACTGCAAAGTCCTGCACTTAGGTAAGGGCAATCCCCAATATCAGTACAGACAAAATGATGAATGGATTGAGAGCAGTCCTGCAGAGAAGGACTTGGGGATACTGGTAGATCAAAAATTGGATATGAGCTGGCAACGTGAGCTTGGAGCCCAAAAAGACAACAGTGTCCTGGGCTGCGTGAAGAGAAGTGTGGCCAGTAGGTCAAGGGTGGTGACTCTTCCCCTCTGCTCTCATGAGATCCCACCAGGACTACTGCATCCAGCCTCAGGAGGCCCCGTAAAAGAAAGACATGGACCTGTTGAAGTGGGTACAGAGCAGGGCCACAAACATGATCAGAGGGAGGGAACATGCCTCCTATGAATAAAAGGCTGAGAGAGTCGGGGTTGTTCAGCATGGAAAAGAGAAGGCTCCGGGGAGACCTTTTTGTGGGCTTTCAATATATAAAGGAGACTTATAAGAAAGATGGAGAGAAATGTTTTACCAAGGCCTGTACTGACAGGACAAGGTGCAGCTGTTTTAAAATGAAAGAGGATAAGTTAAGATTGGACATAAGGAAGAAGTTTGTTATGATGAGAGTGGTGAGACACTGGAACAGGTTCCCCAGAGAAGTTGTGGATGCCCCATCCCTGGATGTGTTCAAGGCCAGTTTGGATGGGGCTTTGAGCAACTTGATCGAGTGGAAGGTGTCTTGCTCATGGCAAGGAGGCTGGACTAGATGATGAAGTGCTAAGGCTTGAACAAGCAGACCCAGACAGAGTTGACCTATAGATGAATCCTTTATAGATTAATATAGATGAATATTTTATAACTGATAACCATTGTGCTCATAGGTATTATACTAAGTTATAACAAATCACCTATTCTGTTACATTGGAAGTGTTGAAGCCTGAGCAACAGGTCCTGAGCCAAAGCTGCTAACTCAGTATGTAATCATTAGTGAAACATGTATGGAAGACGGAGCTATGTTGAATGTATCTTTATATTTCTTTGTGTGTGGATAAGGTAACAGGGTCATGGAGACAGTTCTCTGGCACTGTGGCCTGATGTGAGACCTTGCTCATAATTCAATTAGATTAGCAGAGAAACTCCCTTAGCTTCTCCCTTGAGCCCTGGCCAGGCTCTAGGGGAATCTGAGATTGAAACCCGATGTTTCTGCTTAAAACAAAGGTGCCGGCTATTCTGGCTTGCTGATTTTTGGGTATATAAGGCTGGATCCACTTACAGTGACTTTGTATGTCTCACCTATGGGTGGATGTGCCATGTAGGATTCCCACTTGCTGGGAAAAGTTCTCCAAATGCTCAGTGCAACTGAGGCTCCTCAGTGACTGTGGATTTGGATAATGGTAACATAGGCAAGTGGTGATGTATCTATTTCAGTCACTATTCTCTCTCTTAGGTAGCAATGATTTGATGCATTACCCTGTCTTTTCTTACTGTATGTTTTCTGTATTATTCTGTTACATTATTTAGTTATCCCCAGTAAAATATGCTTACTCTTTTCACTTTGGTGTCTGAGTTTAATTGATATCAGCAAACTTAAGACCTTTAAAGATCCCTTCCAACCCAAACTGCTCTATGATTCTAAGATTCTACCATGTGGAATGCATTTATGAAAGAGTTCTACACAGAGGTAGAGTCAATCTCTTTTTCTTTTTTTAATTTAAGAAACCCCCAAACACAATACCCTCATACATAGGTAACTTTTCTTGCTTATATTCTTTTACTGAAACTTTTAAAAGGCAACTTTATACCATTCATTAGTACCTAATTTTTTCACATTTAGAAGGAAAAAGAAAATTGAGAACCAACCTTTCTTTAAAAAGAACAGATATGAAAATGGACAGATTTGAAGTACTGAATAGTATTATATCTAAGTATACTACTTGCATCTTGACACAACTTTATTTCAGGTGACACAGGAGTGTAGTTTGTTCATTAGAGTTTTTATACATTAAGCATACAAACTTTTACTTTTAAGAAACATTTCAGTGTAAAATGACAAATTGAAACTTTATCACACTTTCAAGTTTTAGTAAGTTTTCCCACCTTCAGTAGATCTTTCACTCAAAAGAAAAAGGGACAAATTGCTTGCAAGTCTTCTTCCTCTTTAAATGGAATAGAATAAAATAGTTTTTGAAAAATCTATGTATTAATATACAATCTCAAACAGGCAAGGCATTATGTGCAAGTCAAACTAGATATGAAAGACAATGATAGAAGCTAGGTCATCTCAGTGAGCACATAGGAGAATGGGTAGGTAATGCCTTACTCAATCATTCTGTGTCTTAAGAAAGGTAATATCATACACAGTAGGGTTGTTACACACACGCATCACAGACTGTATACCATTTCAGAACTTGGGGATTTGGTCTGTGGTCTGGTTTTTTTCTGTTTATGCCTTGTTTATTTAATAAACACAAAATGCCAAATCCACCCAAATTTACTGCACGTAGACTTTCCCTGGATTTCTTCAGAAGCTAAACACATGCGTGCATCTTAATGAGTCCTTTGTCTCAATTCCATATGTGCTTGTTTAGTGCAGTTCTGGTTTAATGTCCCAACTGATCAATGTGACATACTCATTGACCTAGCTGTGGTCAATGTAACTCTAATTAAAACCTGATTGAAGACCAGGTATACTAATTTTAGTTAAATAGATAGGCTGTATCCTATAGCAACTAAAAGTGGAGTTAAACTGACTTTGAAATTTACTGTCAGAAAACAATCTAACAGTACTATCAGAAATCTTATTTTCAAAATTCTTGGGTTTTTAGTATTATTTGGGTACTTAACAATTAGATGTATGTGTAAGGAACACCCTTTAAAGGACTATGAGAAATCTCTAGACAATGTTATAAACCCTAAAATCACACCTAGTGGGGGACAGTTTCTGTCCTAGAAAGTTTCATAATCTAAAAAAATTATACAGCTAGCGAGAAGAACTACAGAACCTGAGAGATTTGCACAGTCAGGCAACAGGTCAAAACTGGATTTGAGTGTCTTGACCTCTGGGCTACTGTCCTAACCTTGTCTTCTTTGATTTAGAGGGATTTCAGAATCTTTTAACTAGTGTTCAGTACATCGCAGGGACAATTTTGAATGTTAATGTCAAAGACCACTTCATAAATGGAAGTCTGATTAAATTTAATACTTTTTCAAATGACTTGTGAAATTGAACTCCTCATTACCTCTCCTAATGACTTTTAAAGCTTCATGTGGATTATCTGGATGATGAAATCACTAAAGGACAAATTTATCTTTCTCAAATTATAGGGCAAAGGTTACAGAAAAAAAATTACATTTGCTCTGGATTTTGTGGGAAAAGAGAATAATTTTGTAATGGGTTCCCTATATGGGAAATAAAAGGAATTATATTTCTATCAGTATGTTGTTCCCAGATCCAATTTATGCTGCTATTCTCTTCAAGGTATTATTTGGAAATCCGAATATGACTATATATTCTTGTATCTGGAAGATCCTTCTGTGATCATCCTTCCATCTTTTTCTGATGTTACATCAGATTACTTTCTCATAAAACCACTCAAAAATAAACTGCATTGAGAATCGAGTTAATTCCTAACCAAAGTCTTGATTCAGAAAGAAATATGTGAGTTTATTCAGAATTTAATGTACAAATTTTAATTTAGATGCCAGTGAGTTTATCTGCATTCTGGATAGATAAAAAACACCAACCTAGCTGGAGGCCTAGTTTACAGTTTAGCCAGTCAAATTAAAACATGCTCATTTTTGACTTTTTCCATATCATTTAAAGTCCTTGATAATCTTTTAATTGTGTTCAGAGATTTCGTGTCCCATGGTATAATACAAACCTCAGAATGCCATGCACCTATTCCTGTAATGAATCCAGTTATCAGTTGTTTCAGGTTTTTGATGTTTTGTTCTGTGTATACATAATACAAATACAATGTGATTTCAAGAAATGTTCCAATTCTGCTAAAATTCTAGTTATAGTACATTATTACCTATGGGAGCTAAGGTCCTCCTTTGAATTCATGAGCTTATAAATTCTTAGGGTTGAATGCTCAGTTGAATCATTAAAACTAGGGAAAATAGGGAAATTTACATGGGCTGAGGATCTGTCCCTTAATACTTAATCTAGTTTCCCCAATGATTCTTCTAATTGCTCTCTATGTTCAACTTTACAGCTATTTGGCAGTTACAGTGGGAGGGTTATAAAATATTTAATTAAATTGTGAAGTCACAGCCATATTTTATTTCAAAACATTCCCAAATGGTTTAAATCAATTTGTTCAGTATTAAAATTTTAAACACTAACAGGCCCAACTTCTTGGCTTATATCAGTTAGCATTATTCTGTGAAAAAATTGAATTATATCACTTCCAAGTCCACTTCTGGTTTGAATAAAGAGAACAAAGCAAGTATTTTCTTCTTAAATACTCACATTTCTTCCCACAGTCACTGACTTTTTTTTAATGTTTCTGTTGTTTCCTGATGAATTCATACTCAAAATCCATCCTTTGAGTTTTCAAAATCACGTTGGTTATGGTTTCGTTTTGGTTTGGTTTTGGTTTTGATTTTGTTTTGTTTTGTTTTTCCCAAGGGAAAAGTTAGAGATATTTGTAATTGTTTAATCAATTTGAAAATAGAAGAGTCTATATCCTTTAACCAAAACTCTGGGGGCAGAGCTGTTCTAATACTAAAAGAAAAGCAGATGAAGCAAAATTTCTTTTAACACCTTACTTCATAATCAGAAATGTTTGTGTGTTCAGGTACAAAACTGGTTAAAGGGTTCAACATGGTGCTTCAGTGTTACCACAGACTTTCACTGCATACACCGAGTACTTCTGTCTATGTAGTGGGCTCTCATTTAACAATAATTATATAAAAGTAGGTTTGTCCTGAAGAATATATTTTAAATTTTTTTTTTCTTCACAAAAAGAAAAAATCAGATAAAAATCAGAGATTTGAGAAGGGTTAGAAAGCCTGTAAGAAACTAATTAATTGAAAAAAAGCATAAATGATAATGAATAGTTAAACTCTCATTACAGTCTGGAATTCTGGGATCAAGTCTAAATAGATTATGTGTACACTTGGTGAAGACAAAGGTCAATAAAATAACAGAATAAATAGAAACAAATATGAAGTGATGCACTGCTATGAATCAATTGCGGTATGAGCTAAGCCCCACACAGCCACTCACTCACTTCCTCACTGCAGGATGATGGAGAGAATCAGAAGGATAAACATGAGAAAACTTGTGCGTTGAGTTAAAGATAATTCCATAAGTAAAAGAGAAAGAAAAAAAAAAAAAGGGGGGGGGGAGGGGGGAAGTAATTGAAAAGCAATATCTCACCACCAACCAGCTGGTGCCTAGCCAGTCCCTAAGCAATGACAACCTCTGGAAAACTCTCCTCCAGCTTTATTGCTGTAAATGACATAATATGGTTTGGAATATCCCTTTGTTCAGTTGGGGTCAGATGTCCTGGCCCCTTCCATTTCCAGCCTCTTGTGCACCTCCAGACTATACTTCTTGAGTGGAGAGAGGACAGAGTGAGAAGCAGAAAAGACTTTGATGCTGTATAAAATATGTTCATCAAGATCTAAAACATTGGTGTGCTATCAACACTGTTTTGGTCACAAATCCAAAATATAGCACCATACAGTCTGCTATAAAGAAAATTAACCCTGTCCCAGAAAGTGACACTTCAGATGAAAAAAGATGATCAAAGGTTTAGAACAGTCTCTGTATGCAGAATGATGAGACTCTTCAGATTAGAACAGGTTACCAAGGAGATACATGACAGAATTATATTAAATTATTAAATTATGAAAGGCATAAAGATGACGATGCATGAACAACATTTACTTTCTTTTCAAATAGAAGGCAGAGTTCAAACGAAACTAGTGACTGTCAGGTTGAAACTGGTGTCACTTTTAAACAAGCATTAAGCAGTAGACCTTTTTTCTGCAGAATGATTTGGATACTAAGTTTACAAAAATTGAAGAAGTCATTAAGACGAAAAAAAAAAGGTTTGAGGTCAAACAAATACAGAAATGTGAGTTCTTTAGGTATTTTCCAGTCATGAAATTTTTGAATTCTGGGAGAGTACTCAAAAGGAGAATGATTTCATTATTTCCTTGTTCTTAGGTACATTCTTAGACATTTGCCTTTGGTCAGTGATGGAGATGAGAAGAACGGTAAGATAGATGGTTTTCACTGTCCCAATGCAAACATGTTATGTTCCTACATTTTTCTTATAACAGATAATGCTGAGGCTCATCCATGCTTGTCTTCTTTAATTCTTTTGTATGTGAAATAAACAAAAGTACCCTTTACAGTGAGTGTTTTTATCCAAGCAAGAATAAAGTATTTAATTTTTACATTGGTGTTTGAATGTAATCTACAGGTAAGTTTGCTTTTTCTGTTCAGTAAAGAATGATGATTTTTATTACCACTGTTTTGCCAGTAAAAGTTTCTCGGTAGTTAAGAAATTAAAATTTGGCAGAAAGATCCAGATTTGAAGCAGTAGTAAGTATATGATGAAAGTTACAATTAAAACAAAAAACAAAACAAAACAAAACCAAAACAAAAAATCCAACACAAAAAAACGAAGTCTTTATATTAACTTGTTAATAGGTTTTGATGCTGAAAATGGTAATGTCTGGTTAGATATAAGAAAGCATTATTTTAATATTCACACTGCTAAATAACCATCAGTACTAAATTGCACCAGATATGTTATCTCACGACTAGCTTCTGTCTTCAAGTCACTATGTACTTTGTCTTATCTACTGGCATTGTTCAAGAGATGTGGAGTCTAAGAACCTTGTATTGACAGAACACAGATTTTTCTGTTAACGTGTTACTCAGTCTTTTGCATCATATAAGCAGCATGAGATTTCACACTTGCTATGGAACTATTGAATCATTTTACCCTTTTTTTAAATAAAGAACTATAGTAGTTTATTGGGGGGGGGCACTGTCTTCTGTATGACACTCGTATCATATGCAAGACAATTTAAGTGAGGATGAAATTATTTGCTACATCTTGATATGATCTAGTGGTTTACTGCTGGAAGGGTGATTTTTACACTGTCCTTTTACTTTCCTGCTTCCACCATGCTTTCACTCTCTGGTACTCACTGGACTCTTCACAGACATAATTCAAGTTGTCAAAGTGTCAATATATATTTGTGTATAAAACTCATCTGAAAAAAACAAACTAAATTTATAGTGAATTAGTGAGTTCCATTAGGTCTTAAAGTCCCATAAACGCTACACTAAGTACAAGTACATCAGAATGTGAGCAGAAAGAAGAGAAAGACTTTCCCTATTTGGGGGCAAGTGTCCTGTTCACTAAGGTATAAAAGAAGAAAATAATCCAGGAAAAATCCCTTAATCTTACCCTTCATGGGATAAAATTTACTGCAATATCATTACACTCAGCCTCAGATACAAAGGGCTAGAAAATCACTAAAAGAAAAAAGTGGTATTCTGAAGTAGAAATCCATTATATTGCTTAGATTTTTCTTCCTAACTCATTCTGTCTGTTTGGTTTTTTCATGCTTCTACTTCTTCCTTTACCACCACTCATCTAACTGCCATTTTTTAGGCTAAAAAACCCTGTCTCAAATGTTCTGGTTTACAGTGAGTCTTTTTTCTTTCTTTCTTTCTTTCCTAAAACACACTTTGAAAGGAGATTTGTTCATTCCTTTTTTTCATGGTTTTTCTGATCTGTGTATTCCAGAGTAGGGACATCAATCAACCTGAGATACCTTAGTTTTCAGGTGGGTATATTAATCCCCATCTGACGGTTTCTAGTGAATACTTGATGGTTTATACAAATTAAAACACCATTAGCAGGATACTAGGGAGGGTTTCTTTCTGAAGGCTGATGAACTCACCTGAGATGTGGAACACATAGCTCTAAGTATTTAATTTACCTTGGGGATTAATAGTGAGCTGTATCAGGCATGAATTTTCACTGTTACTTGAAACATATATCTTTTCTTCCTGAGTAAATATCATCAGCATTTTTCTATAGGATTCGATAAACATTTGACTTAAGGATAATTATTTTTGTAAAATGGAAAAGAACTAATGAAAAATTTGTGAGAGAGTGTTCCTGGAACGGGTATCCTGAAATGTTGAAAGCACTCTCCTGTATATCTATAAGGTTTACTTTTTTTTAGTTTCTAATTGGTTTAAACTTAATTTTCTTAAGTTTCTTGTAATTGACCTGCATTGAGTAAAGCAGAATACTGAAGTATAGATTGTTCTAATGAGATGGTTCCATTCACACCAAGGACATTCTACACCATGTAGTCTTTATTAAGAGAAGCTGCAAGTAAAAAAAGGCTTTGAAGTATCTATATTTTCCAGGGGAAAACTACATAACTTTTGAGTAGCCACATTTACTAGTTGCCTCTGAAAAAGTCTAAGAAAATATTATACAAGATCTCTAATCTAGAAGGATTGGAGAAGAAACCTATTCCTGACATATTCAAATTAGATTGTCACATGGTGAAGCTGCAATTATTTTGTTCAAGTCTTTTTCCACTAATGACAAAATAACAGAAAATTGTTACATTATTTTATCCTTTTTTTTTTTTTTTTTTTTTTAAATCAAGCTATAAAAAGTATTGTGGGGTTTTTTGTTTTTTTTTAAAAAAACCCACCTTTGACTCTTTGTTGCTCCATAGTTAACCTACTAAATCAGTAATCAATATGTAATATCTGCAGGATATGTAACAATTGTGTCTGGCTCTGAAGGAAATTATTGGGGTTTGGGAGGTAACAATGTGAATTCAGGTTGTTTTGTTTTTGAGGAAAGAAAAAAGAACAACAGAACAAAAAATATATTTATGTTCTATACTATTCTACCAGGATATTTGCTTAGATATTTGCTAAGCTTTTTCTGCCACATCCATATCCTCAGCATGGTAGAACATCTGAAATCTGCTGTTCATAAATTCTTTCTAGACACTACTTTGAGAGTTTTGAGATTCTCAGCAAGAGGACTTTCTCACACTAAGATATTTGTCTAATTATTTGATTGAATATTTAGGAAGGTTATCAGAAACAGCAAAAGACTCTCACCTTCAGAAAAAAATCTTGGCAAAATAAGATATGAAAAAAACATGTTGTTTTTTGTTTGATACTAATGAAACACCCTTTTCACACTACAGAGTAAAAACAAATTAATTATGATTAAATCTATGAAATGTTAAAAAGATAAGAATAAGGATTCTAAATATGAAAAAAATTCACCCAAATAGTACACTGAAAAGAATCTGTTGCTATCACTTCTTGTCACTGACAAGAAAGGAAATAAATAAAGGAAAAAAAAAAAAAAATTCATGTTTGGGTTGGTTTCTTCGGGAGGAAAGAATTTTCTGTATTTGATTTCAATATTTGATTTTCTATATTTTACTTTTCAAGCCTAACAAAGTGAGTTAATAAACTTGATAAAAATAGTAAAAATGCATTCAGTTACATAATTTTACAAGTGAGCTAGTTTTCAAATAAGGTCAAATACAACTGAACTGGTTGAGTGGGACTGTGTGCATTTGTAGAGCTGTTATGGCCAATTTCTGTCTTTCAGGGAACTGACTGCTCAGGTACAACAATTTGCAGTACTTCTGAAAATTTGTTTATGACACAGAGGTGGTGAATCCTGTGTAGCTGCTTCCCACCCAAAAACTCCTTTACCTCAGCATAACACAAGGGGAGAGCATCTTGAAACAGATTTTCACCACTGTGCGCTAATAAAAAGTAAGGTTTGAAGGGCTGAAATCAGTGGTATATCCCAGACCCCACAGGCAGAAAATAGACTCTTGATTTCTCCCCCTACACTTTTTACAGAGATGAAAGGAATACTGAAAAAAGCAGGAAGATCACCCACAGCATATGCTTTCTTCCTGTTTAATGCATCTGCAAATTTCTAATCTCACTGTAGTGTGAACTCTCAAGAAGAGGTAGCGGCTATAGAAGATGTAACTCTTACATAGTCTGTATTTTTTACAGCACTGTCACTTCATTAAGTGAAAGCAGATACTGGGTACTTACAGATTTGTTTTCTTGGAAAAGTTGGTGATTTCAAGAATAGTATCCTCTAAAATGCTATGTTTATGAACCTGCCTAGTCAGACACTGTATCTGTGGCAAAGAAGCAGTTCCACATGTCTGGATAACTTTGGAAGTTTGACTCTCCTGTTTTCCATCAAAGATAATCTCACTTAAATAAAGAGCATTCCTCAGTTCTTGTGCACATACAGAGAAAATTTATATGTACTTCTGAAGGGAACTAGGTACGTGAAAAAAATGGTTAAGTATTTTTTAGAAAACAAAACAATGTTTAGTTATCTTTTATATAAGATGTATATTATATCAATAACTGTTCTCATAAAAACACAAGCAAATAAAAAAAAAAAAAGGAAAGAAGATAGGAGAAAGAATAGTGTGATTCAGGGGTGTTTTGATTAATTTTTATCTTATTGCCATTATTTTGCATTTTTTCATGAAGATTATATGTCTCATTGGGAGATAACATAAATCATGTAAAAGAAGGTGATTAGGAGTGAAAAGCCCTGAAGAATACTGAAGAATATCAAAACATCCTTTTTTCTGGGGCCCAAATTAAAGCATGAGCTCACTCTGTACCACTCAGCTCTTTTAATATTTTAAAGCAGGACTTGGCAGCTGGTCTTATATTTTAAAGGATGAAAATGAAAACAGGCCTTTCAGTTGCTAAGGGGTTGTTTTTTTGTTATTTTTTAAGGTTTAATATAAACATGAAAGCAATAGTCACCAATTACCCAGGACAAAAAAGAGACAGATTTTCTAATGGTTGTTTTATTATTTAAGAGGAATCTGGCAGAAGAACAATAGCAGCTCACTGTATGCCTTTTGTTATTAGGTTTCTCTTTTCTTCAATTTAATAACCAGTTTCAAAATCTCTGTGTAAGCATGTGTGAATATCTACTTTAAAGAAATATACTTTCTATACAACTCACTGCTATGTCCCTTAAAAGGCTGCTGGAGATTATATATTCATGTCTGGCTGAGTGATTTAGAAGAGATTGTTCATATAATGGATCTGACAATATTTACACATTCTGATACTTCACACTAAAAACAAAGCAATAAAAGATTCAGCGGCTAGAATACCTATTTTTAAATAAAACACATATCCTGTAATTTGCAGAATTTATAACATCTTTCCATACTAGTAGAATTTGTTGGTGAAAGGTCAACTTCTTGATTCAGTCCTGGATTCTACACCACTGCATATTCACAATACACAAAGTACATAAAAGCTAGCTCAATACAGAATTGTATTCTGGAGTCAAGCAACATGTTACCTCTGAGACAAAATCTAGGAGAAGATATCAGGACAGTTCATTACAGGGATTGCTTCCAAAAGGCAATAGAAGAGAACACCATCACCATACTGTTGAACTACTGAGTTCAACATTAACTCACACATCCTTGTGCTTGAATGAATTCACAGGCCACAACCCAAAAAACCCCCACATTCCTTCAGTTTTGTGCTATAAAATCACCACTGCAGCAATCCTGATTTTATTTCATATACTTTAGGTTTAAAACATAAAAAAAAAAAAAAAAATGCAATGCAAACTCTTGGGTCTATAGAGATATAACATAGAATCCAAACCCAAATGATACATAGTCTGGACAGCTTCCCTAGAAACGTCTGCCCTAAGCAGTGTGGGAACTAATTATTCTGCTTTACTAGGGAGATAATTTTAATACTGTAGATACAGCCTCTAAAAAGAAACCAGTAATTGACAGGATGTTGCAGGATTCCTGTCCCTTACGAGGAAATAGAGGGGGTCATGAAATGCAATCAATATGGGGAAATATTTTTGCTCTTGTTATTGACATAACAGCAGTGGAGAGACAGAACAGTAATCTACTGAAAAATGTTGCCTGAAAATATGATTAAATTGCCTGATCAAAAGAGGAGTTCTTAAAAAACCTTTCAGTAGGAAGATCAGGGACATGAAGTTTATGTAATGAAATTGATGAACAGATTATCCTATGTTATTCTTGTTGACAGGCTGTCATGGTTTAAACCCAGCTGGCAGCCAAGCACCACGCAGTTGCTCACTCACACTCCTCCGCCTGGGGAATGGGGGAGAGAATTGGAGGGGTAAAGGTAAGGAGACTCATAAGTTGACATAAAAAACAGTAATTGAAATAAATAGTAACGATAATAATAGAAAAGATAAACGGGCAATGCACAAGATTACTCATCACCCACCAACTGACACCCAGCCTGTTCCCAGCTAGTGATCCTAGAGAAGCCAAGATCCCAAAATCACAGAAGTAAAAGTGTGATCTTTCTGGTTGACCCTCTTCTATATACTGAATATGATGTTATTTATTATGGACTATTTCATTGGCCCGTTTGGGTCTGTGTCTCATCCCACACAGTGGGTTACAAGAGCAGTGAATCTTCTGAATTCCCTGTGAGCCTGCATGCGGATAGAAGAGCTGGTCTCTGCTTGGCAGAGCTGCAGGGCGACTGAATCACCACAAGGACTCCAAGGAACAATTATGCTGGTGACTTTATTAACTGACCACTTTAGTAAGTGAATGAAGAAAATTTGGCAATGATCAACTGGTAACAGTCTGGAGAATGAATAAAGGCACTTTGGTAATGAGACTATTTTCCTAATAACCCATCAATTATCAAGCGATCTCAATTCAAATACAAAATTTATATGTAAGAAAGAACGAGAGAGCAGAATAAAAGAAAGAGAAAAGAGAGGAGGAAGGGACAGGAAAAAGGGAAATCACCACCCTTGGATACCGCATTGTCACAGAGTAGCCAGCTTGGTCCATAGGTGGTGCATCAACAAAGACATACGTGGGGTGTTGCCTTTCTATAGTCTTTCTTACATATGCACAATAGCTTGTTCCAGAAGGTTCTCATTTTCTCTGGCTTGTACCTGCTCAGTAAAGCAAGTTCTGTCCCTGGGCAACAGGAGGAAGAGGGAGAGAAACGTTCCATCTTCCAACCTCCACAGAGCTTGCTCCACTTCCCCCCCACAGGGCGTCCCACTCAAGTTGTTTGAGACATCCTCTTTAAGAACAGTTTCTTGTTTATGAACAGTTTGTGACAGTCTGTCACTCTGACTATGCTTCCTCACAGCTTCTTGCACACCTGCACCCTATCAGGACATAGGAAATTGAAAAGTGCTTTATTTCTCAGCAACAACTGATAACATCAGTGTGCTATCAACATTCTTCTCATACCAAATCCCATAGTGAACCCACAACACAGCACTATTAAAGCTACTAAGAAGAAAAAATATCTCTATGCCAGCAAAAAACAGAACATGGAGAAAGACTGGGCCTCCTGCCATGGAAGTCTCTTTCACTCTTGCATGTCTACATCCATTTGCCTTTCATAGAAAGATTAGATAACTTGTCCAGCCTCCATCAAAATGTTTAAAAAAAGAGGCCATCACTAAGAAGCGAAATAATGGTTTCACTCTGTTCTATAGACTATTCAGTTTTTAACATGAATGATTAAATTTGTCTTTTGTTCATAGCTTTATTCTATTCATTAAGCCTTGACTGCCAGTTCCTAATTAGAGTTTTCAAAATCTCCTCCTCACATGCTAAGTCATTCTTTTACACCCTCTTTTCATCTGTGCTCAGAGGATACTGAAGGTGAGATCTGACTGTAAGAAACAGCTGTCTTCATATCTTACATGTACCTGTAATCCTCTCACGGTGTTACTTCCCAGTAGTAATGACACTAGCAGGCTGCAAAGTACTAAGTTATTTCCCTACCTGCAACTAGAAAGCTGTAGAAGGCTACACAGAATGTCAAAGGAGTTGGTGTCCGCTTGTAAACTACTTTAGCATGTGCAAACCATTTAATGGTTATGAATAAATTGAGACTTCTCTATACATCAATTTCTAGGAAGTGCAAATCACTCGTAAATTTAGTCCTTTATCTCTGTGGTCCCACTTCAGGACAGTACATCAGACTGCATTAGATACAATCTTTCTTCTCATTATTCAAATCTCTCAATCATTCAAACACTTTTTCAAATCTCATAAACAATCAATGAAGCAGAACCTTACTTTTAATTGAATCCTTAAGTTTATTTTCCTTGCTGGTTGTGATGATAGCACAAATTAATTTGACTGCTCATATCACCCATTTGTCCTCTGAAAAAAATTGTTCAAGTGACTGTAGCCTTTAACCTAAGATGGTGTCTTCAGAAATTAAAGTTATTTAGTCTAAATTTCCCTATTGTACAAAGGGGAATTCCATCAATAATCAAATAAAATATTAAAATGTACTTAATTAATGTTATTTTTTCTTAAACATTGTAAAAGTCAGATTCATTAAAACAATTCTTTTTATGGTATACTGAAGTAAAAGCAGTTATTTTTTTTCAGATTTGACTAGCAGTAGTCAGACTACCAAATTTCAGTGATTCAAAGAAGCAAAATTCATCACTGGACCCTGTAAATAATAGTATTTCAAAAAATTAGATTGCCCATGGAAGAAAAAAGCATAAGAGCAAGATTTCTTTTGTGATATTCCTGCCTGTTGCTGGTGTGACAACATCTTGGTGCTGTTCAGTGTAATTCAGACATTTGCCTTACCTAGTGAAAGGCAACTCTGATCAGGGAGATCAAATGAATAAACACTACAAAGGACCAAGAAGCACATCAACTAATGGATGTCAGCAGAAATCGCTACACTTTTGGAGCCCCAGACAAAACAATATATGTACCAAGAGATTATTTAAATCATGAAACTGGTTTAAATATCCAAAATGGAAATATGAGCCATCTAAAAATTATGCTTGAAAGCTGGAAAAGAAAAGGTAAATGGAAAAAAGCATTAAATATTAAACACCAGATCCCTGCCTTGCCTTGCCTCTCACTTCTCGCCTCTCGCCTCTTCTCTTTTCCTTTCTTTTCTTCTTTCTTCCATTTTCTTTTCTTTTTCTTTTATTTTTATTTCTTTCCTTATTTTTAGGAAATAAATTTTAACATGTGAACTAGGAGATATGTCATTGAATCAGCTCAATCTTTCATTTCCTCAAATTTTTACACTGTAGTCAATGTGTCGAATCCTTATTAAATGAGAACTTAGCTGTATATTATTATTAGAACGACCAAAACCTTTAATGAGTAGATTTTTTTGAAAATAAATAGTAATGTAACTGGTCAACTTTTCAGATAAGGTTTTTTTGAGGAAAGGAAAACTCAAGATAGATTAATGATCTAGTGAACACCTAGCTAGTTTTCCTTTCTTTTTTCCTAGCATACATAATTTGCAATAATTCTGCTACCCAAGGGTTTTCTGAAGGTAGATTCACAGCTGCTTTTCTAGTAATATGAAATCTAGTTTTAATCTATAAACCCATATCTATTAAGTACCAAAGAAAGCGAGAGTCACCTTATTGCTTCATGAATACAAAGTTATCTGGTAGTCATATTATCTAGTAGTCTACAGTATCTATTATCCAGGCAAATTAGAGAATTAAAGTCCCGGTTCAAAGCTTTCTGAAGTATATGGAAAAGCTCTTTTTAGTTTTCTGTTTGTACTGCAGCTTGTAAATACCTAAATGAAACCTTAAGTGAGCAAATAATCACTTCCTGGCCACTCTTTATTTAGAGAGATAGAAGTACATATGTGATAAGCCATCATTCAGAACCTAAAGAATTTATGCTAACCAAGACGTTGATTACACTTCTAATAAGTACTGATTTAAAACCATTATATTTATATTCTGAAGTACATTTTGATAATGTATTTTGTTTTGCTTTGCATCTATATTTGCAATAGGTATGGCAAATACCTATTTTTTCATTGCTACTCAGTGTTAAAACAAACTGCATACAGTAAAAACAGGAACAAGATAAATTGTTCTTGTGCCCCAGTATAGTTATAAACAGAAAGTTCTGGCTGCAGGAACTTCTTGATACATATGGGAAAACAGTGAAATAGCTGTAAATATGTGCATGAAATACACAGAAAGACTGATCAAATAAAGCTCTAGATACTTATGACTAGTTTGTGACATAAAATTAGAACAAACTAATTAAATACAAAGCGTATTGAATCTCCTGGAGAGGAAATCTGAATCATGATCTATCACTTTTTCTTTCGAATCTCTTTTTCTCTAAGACTGAAATATTGGGGTGGGGGGGGTGGGGGGTGGAATCAGCTTGGTCTGCTATGTAATTTGCCCACCGAGGGAAATGTAGTGTTAAAACTCTGCTTTCTTCCATTGCTCTCTCAGGTGTTTTTAGGAAGGAATGTAGTCACTTGAAGTCTGAAAATGATGGTACAGCACAGTAGTACAAACTACAGTGGATTTTTAACATTCATTTCTTGCATCATTGGCCAGGACTCCCACAGTAAAGCACAAAGACTAGAAGAACGAAAGTTCTTTTCCTGTGTTCAAGAGTTCATCCATCACCACTGAGAAAGCCTGGACAAGCAGTAAGCACCAATATGAAGTTAACTCAAAGTCAGGTATAAATATGGGGTATGTAACTGAGTTACTTTATTCTCTGTAATTGCCTATAGAAATAGAGAAACCCCATGAATCTGCCTTCTGCACACACTTTTATACTTGACAGAGAAAGTAAAGTAACAGAGGATAACAGAGAAAGAGAGTAGAAGCAGCAGAGAAAAGCATTAGGAGTAACCTTGCAAAGTGTGAGGAGGAAGAAGACAAAATGATTAGGTCGGTAGTTTCTGATGACCCATGGCTTTGTGAGCAACCTGTGGACAGCCTCCCAGGACATGCCTGCAAATATATTAAGGTGGGCATGGTTTGTGAACATAGTAAAAAGCCATACAGAATCCCACATATTTTTAGGAGTGACCTTCATCTGTACCTGCAGGCTTGCTGACTGGACAAACAGTTAATCTGCTCTCAAGGGCAGTCAAAGACAATATAGTCAGATAAAATGTCTCTCATAGTATTTCTACAGCTGAGTGAGTTTATAAGGCACGTCCTTGCTCAGGGATATATCTACTACAGTAGTTAGGAATAATTTACACTACCTACAAGTATAGTTTAAGCAATTAGACAGACTGGTCTCTAATGAAAAGATTTACATGACACATTTTAGAGAACTTAATATTGGAGTCTTTTAACATAGCTTCCTACTACATCTTGACAACACTAATAAATCGAAATTCTGGTTAAAACTTTTCCAACAAAAGAAAGACTTGAAGATTTGATTGAGAACTGAGACAGTAAGTCCAGATATGACTATTGCATGAACTCTGAAATCTGAATAACATAACTTTAACACTGTTAGTGAAACTTTAAAAGATTTTCCATTTCCCATTCTCTCATGTAGTTATTAGAGCTGTTGCATCTCTTAACATATATTCAACTTTGAACAAATCTTGTGGTTTCAAGTGGAAACTGTATGAATAGAGGCATCACTGGTCCTAGATGACAGGTTGGCAGAAACAAGCTAAAAGACATCAAGGTAAAAACTTGCAAGGAAAAAGGTATTAAAAATAACAGTGATTTTAAGTTTGAGTAATGAAAAAAGTTCCATAATGGGACATAGACTGCAAAGAAACAGTTAACTCCACATCTATTTTCTCTGTGTTTCAATACCACCAATTATTTGAACATTGCTTTACTTAAAAGTAATTGCTTTTTTTTTTTTTTTTTTTAATAAATACGACTTAATGTTTAATGTGGAAAAATCACTTAGGTTTTCAATCTGCCTTTTTTATTCTAGGTTAATTTGCAATGTGTACTCATTTAACTCTAAATCATCAGCAAACAAATTCTATTGGAATATATTTGAGAGGTCATGGGAGTAATATTCTGCATAAGGAGAAGTAGCAGCCATGGAACCATTATATTTATGCACATCCAGAGGATAAGAGTTTGAAAATCATTCTGAAACTCAGTATCATTGGAAGGATGCAAGTATGTGAGAGTCTGTGTCATACAGAATTTCTGTCTATTCTTTTATAAGACATGGAGTACTATTTAATGAGTGTTGATGGCAATACACAGCAAAATTATTTTCACGCAGTCACAGAACAGAATTATTTTAGTATTTATACTGAACCATTTAGAATTTGTGCCGATAATCTTCTTTACTTTGAAAAATGCATGATTACAAAACCATTTATTTAAAGGCAAAGATATTAGGGAGTATTACTTGATGTGATGATGCATGGCACAATCTGGCCCATAGTATTATAGTATAATCTGATGTTTCCAGCATCTCGTGGACATAAACTGGTTTAGGGAACCCTTCAAAAGTTTCCTCATTTTCTTGAAACCTCTTTGAAGTGTCATACCCTAGCTTTAATTCTACCTGGGATCTGTAACAGAGTTTCAAAAACACCAGGCTCAGTCATTGCCTCATTCAGGGTAAAGAGAGTAAGAAAGCACTAGGACATTGCACCATAGAAATTTTCTCTGTTGGTGATGGCATCAGTTAATTTAAACTGTCTTTATCTATGACACATATGAGTACATACATATGGGTCCACTCATGACTAAAAAAGATAACCAAGAAATTTAAAAAATCCAAACTGATTGTGATCTACACACACACACAAAAAGTGATTGGAAATAATACCGTAGTGGAGGACAGAGAGAAAATGGAGATCTGTCAACTACAGCTATTTGGGGAAACATGATGAAAGAGAATTTTAATTAAAAATATTGCTTCACTAGGACTACAGTTATTTGCTTGAAGTATTTTTCCAGAAATCGTTAGGAAATTGAAAGCAGTGTTCAGAAAATCTCTGGATGCAGCATGCTGCTGTGCATCCTGATGCTTGTGCCATACACAGATTCAAGCCAGCAAAGTGCCACAGGTTCGTGGCTGCCTGCCACAGAAAATTACAAGCTGTATAGCTAGTGGGTCTTGGGGGTTCTTCATAGTGAGACCCCAGTAACCAGGTTCTTACTATGATTTTAGGTTACCTGCTACAGAGTCATTACTGTCAGCCTGGAAGCGTAAGGGCCTAGGGAATGTTGTTATGAAATACTAGTCCAAGAGAATATACAATTAAGTAAAGGTTATTGCCATAATCATCAAAATGGTTTAGAAAATATTATCTTCCTAGAATAAGGTGTGGTCTGAGGTAAAACTTTCATTATCAAAACTGCTTCCATTCAAATTGTTTCTGTATCTCACACCAACTATCTACTGACACTTTTTAAAGCTGTGAACTAATGCATGCAATCATATTTGGATGTTCAGGGTTTTTCTCTGCCTCGAAGTGAGTAGAAGTCAAAGTTTAGCTATTCCGTTGTCAGTTCTATAAATTCAGTTTAGAAAGAAATTTTAAAGAAAATCACACCTCAGCACTACTTTTAAAATTAATATTAAAACAATTTGTCTGTTTAATTGGTATTAAAATACACAGACCTTGCTCAGGCTGATATTCAGACTACAGACAGGGAGCTATCTTAGTTATGTTTCTTCCTAGATGATTCCTAATAATAATTTAACAGTTTGTTATTGAATTCATTTGACAGATTTGTCATGGTGAATATTAATTACTTGTGTTTACTTGAGAGGGATATATTACAATATGTATATAAGCTGTGATTAATGGTTCAAATGTACGAAGCCACTGAAATCAGCAAAGTTAAACTATGAACAGTTTTGTTCCTATGTATTGTAAGCATTATTGTTTCAGAATATAAAAAGAAATGCATGAAATATTGTAAGTAGGCTTGTTTGTATCCACAATCTGGCCCTGGACATTTGGTTTCCCCCATTGCTGGCACTTGGGACATGAGCATTTGAGGTCTACACCTCTGCTCCTGCTGCAGGTCTGCAGACCTCCTTGAACACATGAACACACACGCAAATACACACACACACAAACACACACACACACTCTCTTGATCCCTCCAACAATTGCCCTTAGAATCTCAATCTACTCAGCAGGCCCTTGGATCCTCTCAGCTCACACACAAACACTTGCCGATGGGTCTCTCAGTCTGCCCCCCAAGCCCCTCAATACTTTAGGACCTCCTGCTCCCTTCAATAACCAATTTTCCAGATCCTCCAGTCTCTCCAGTATCTGGCACAGACTTACAACCTCTTTGATATCTGCCTCCCACACTGATTACCTTTTTTTGTGGATTAGTCCAGACTGATAATCATCAAGAATCACACACGTGCATGTCTGTCCCAATCCAATGTCAGGGGAGGCTTTGATATGATCCCAAGAGTGAGATTAAGACACAAATGAGGTCAAATGTTGTACACCCCAAACAGTTTTTATTATTGAAAGTGAAGAGGAGTAATTATAGGATAGAATGGAAGGAAAAAACAGAAATCAAGCAAGCATGCAGAATAGAATTGAAAGAATAGTCACCACCATGGATCTACCAGCATCCCGTTGGCCCTCAGTCTTCAGTTCTTCAGTGGTGGGTGCACACACAGCAAAGTTTTCTGCCAACTTTTAAGCTCATTTTATCAGCTGATTAGCATACTAGACAAGGAGGAGGAGGTATTCCACAAACTCATTTCCATGAGAGACAAGTAAAAAGGTGGAGCATGGGTTCTGCACATGCATTGAGGGTGAAATGGGGTGCACCACTGCTTGTCCAATTGAGTTGGTGGTCTTACTCACCCTGTCCACCTTTAGTTTTTCCTCTGGTCCTACACATTTTTGCTGACTTCATGCTTTTTGAGCAATCATCTGACTTCTGGGGCAGAAATTTTCATCTCTTATCAGTTCATTAGCAATGCATGCATGGTGTCTGGTGTACACAATAGAGCCACGAAATATTGGGCTTACACAATGGAGCCAGTGATTAGCGGTAAACATTTTGTTTCACTCAGTCTGCATTTACCCCCTCTGAGGCTTATCTAAGGAGTTTGTCAATACAACTGCAAGGGAGTGGGAGGGTGCATCCTTTGACACACTCCTACTTCCTTAGACTAATTACAAAGGCCACAGATGATCCTTGATGAATGTTCAAGGCATTACTTATACCACCCTGTGACTCAAAGCACACACACAAGCAAGCTTTGAGACAACTATTTAACATTTCAGTCTCTCACAATGTCCATATGTACTGGTGCAATATGCATACACCCCACAAGGTAGATTTGTTCAGTTCGGTGTCCTCAATTGTAGTCTCTCACTTGCTCACATTGGGACACCTATAGCACAATGGCTTTCTGCAAGTCACAAACCCAGGATTTCCTTCAGAGAGAGTGAGTAATATGTTAGCAGAAATTAAGAGGAAGAGGTGGGAGTGAATATACACAGATGTCATCAGAAGTTGACTGAGGTGCACAAATTGACCTGGCAAGTCAGAAGTTCTCCAAAGTCCTATCCTCACATGTGTGTAGAATAGGCACAACAGAATATAGTTTTCCCATGGAAGAAGCTAAAGAAATCAGGTAAGTAGAACATTTCTGAAAAATCAGAACGAACAAACAAAATCTATAAACAACAGCAATTCAAATGCAAATCACTGTATTACATACATTTTGTCAGTAATTCTGTTCCAAATATGATTTTAAATAATCACAAGAATATATTGCAAAGATAATCAGCCAACTAATCAACACATAACAATTTTTTTTTTGTGAACGGCAATCATTAGAATTTGTCCCAGTTTATTTAAACATTAGATGGTCCTCTAAAATAGGTCATTCAATTTTCAAATGTAAATCAAAGTCTCTCTCAATCTAATCATGGCAATTAAATGTGTATTATTAAGAATTTACTCAGTCCTTTTAATCACTGCACAATTTATAAGTCAGTTTCTTTTATCTGTAACTTGAATCCACGAACAGAGAGCACTTGAGGGATTGAGCATAATTTTCATTAACTGTAATTGCTTTGAAGTAAAATCTTCAGTCTATTGCAGTATAATTCCATGTTAATTTGAATCACTGTTCTGCTTTGCCCGCAATGAGCTTTATTTTTACAGCACTTGACTGTAACTGTGAGTTACAGACAAAACAAATTCTAAAGACGTAAAGCAGGTGTAATTGGCAGAGTGCAGCTGTCTGCACTTGTTATAAAATGATTAATTCTTTTCCTAGGTTAGAGCTCCACTTGGTGGTTAATTGGAAAACATGTAGCACTGCCATTAACTTTTCGCTATAAGAAAGAATAGCAAGTATACTCATAGCTATTTTCATAATAAAAATAAATTATTAAAGAAAGCACCCTAGGAAAATGTGTTTTCTGCCTGTGCTATAAGCTAATATCAGTATTTTTAAAGTTAGGAATACAGTTTCTTAAAGCAGATGTTGATAGAATTTAATTAATTCCCTATAATTTCTAGGATTTTATAACAAAACATTCTATTGGTGCATGGCAGATCTAGATCAGGTGGCATAAGAACTACCAAATTTTTCCCACAATAATAAAGAGAAGTTATTCTGGGTTTTTACTGGGATTCTGTGAGGACAGGGGAGAAAACAAAACCAAAACCAAGATAAATATTTGGATTTAAAATTACATGTGTAGCTCATTTGTTAAACTGTATATTCTGCATAATCTAAACAGTATATCAAGATTTCTCATCTATTGAAATCTAGACTATCTAATATTTTCAGACCCTGAGTTTTATAATCCTAAAACAACAAGGTAATATTCCGTTATCTGTTACAAACAAAATGGTGCTCCCTGGAAAATCATCACTGGGAAAATTTTCTTTTTCTTTTAATTCACTGGTATTGGTATCAATTAACTCTTTTAGCTTCATCAAAAAAAAAAAAAAAAAAAAAAAATAGACTGCTTTTGAAGTAAGTTGGATAAAACAGTCCTGCATATCTACCTAAGAAAAAGGTGAATTGTCCTGAGGCACCTACTTATCTCTGAATGAGAGCCTGCATCTCCATCTACACTAATCAATTCTGTGTGCTTATGACTCTTTTCTGGCCCCTGGACTGAATATCAGAAAGAGAGTAGCAACCTCAAAAAGGACTTTAGGGAACATTGTTTTGCCCATACTCACTCCTCAATTATGCTCAGATAGTCTCTGGAAAAAGGAGAGTTGCCTTTGAATGAAACCTTGCTAGGGACTGTAAAATAAAAGAGTAGAGAAGATTAAGTGCTTGTGCCCAGGACAATGCTGTGATACTATTTAATTTACTGAAATAGGTGTTGTTATCAGGTCCTACTTTCAACTCAGATGATACCTTTCATACAGCTCCACCAACTTAGTCCCAGAACTGCTACATCTGATACCCTAAGACTGAATTTCTGAGTCCCAAATTTCCTTCAGTATGTGGGGCTTAATCATGTATGAAACAGCCTGACAAACTCAACTTGTATGATAAATTCAAAATGTCTATTCAAATCTGAAGAGACTGTACTTTATTTGAGATTTTTAATGAAGCTTTTTGGCCCAGAATTACAATGGAGGTTAAATGTCTCAAAGTGGCCTCCATCTAAAATACCATTTTCATAATTCTTGTCTGAGCACCATGTAATTCTGAAAACTTTTAATGTGAGATGTTAGCAAAGATTTGCCCTCTTCTCTGAACACAGTTATTACACTAGAGAATTAAAAGGTAAAACAATAAAAAGTTACATCTTAGATATCACCTGAGGAATAAGAGATCACCAGAGTTTATCTGTGAATTAGAAAAATGGTTGAAATTACAAACTAGTGAAAGAGCAGGATTTTCTTCACATATGCACCAACAATATTTCAAAAGCAGATCACAGTTTACTAGTATTTTAGAATTTTTTGGATGTATCTTTTATATTCAGGCCACAATAAAGCAGCATATGAATGGCGTAAGACTTTCAAAACACTATTGATAGAATAAGTCAGGAAAAATACCCCTTAAAGTTAAATCATATAGTGAAAGGCAAATAATAGAGATTAGAATCTAGCTGAAACATGGGAAAGTGGAAAAATGATTAATTTTCTGCAGAGCAAGATGTTAATGCAAAATGTCACTCTTTTCAGTGAAGAATATTGTAATTATCCTTACATTTAGTAACAATTCCTTTTAAAAAAAAGCTGTTATCACTGTAGCCATTTTCATAAATATTTGTCAACTGTGTGGTTTACATAGGAAATCAAGCATATGGGTATTTAAAGAATAGCCATTATATTTTTTTCATTAGTGTATTCATATCATTTTTTCATGACCATCTCTTAGTTTCTGGTTAATACCAGTTGTTCCATGTCAGAATAAGTAAAATAACAGAATTACAGTGTCATGTCCTGCTCAGATAAGGGGACAAGTGGCTCAGATTCGCAAATCCCCAATGGAGCGGACAAGTCTCTCAGTCCAAACATTTACTAACTACCCACAATGTACTAATTGAACACATGATAATTGGCTAAGTATATAGCAAGTTGTGGAAGGGATACAATATGCCTTGCATTTCTTAATGGAAAAAGGAAAAGAGGAAGATAGAGGGAATGGGGAAATACAGATCACCAGTCCGGGTTCCTGCGCTGATCCTGCCAGCAAGGGTTCCAGGAGGCAGCATCCATCTTCTTTGTTTCACTGCTCTCTCCAGGGCCCCCTGTTTCTTCCCCCGCCTCGATTTATACCCACTTTCCTTGGGTCTGTCCCCTAGGTCGACCCACATACCTACGTATCCCATGTATGAGGAGAGGTAAGGTATTTCATGGGATGTTGTAATTAGCATGATCTTGTTAGTCTTCGTTAGCATATTGATGGATGTTAACTTTTATATGCATTTCGCGGATAATGAAGCAAAGTTCGTTCACTGGACAGATGGCCCTTGACATTTGCCCAGGTGCCCAAGAGCAGAGACGTCCTGTCTCCACAGGACTCCCTCCTTCAGCTGCATCTTCTGTTGTTCAGGCAGCCTTATCAGCTTTGTCCTCCACAGAATGCACCCTGGGACTCATAGTTTTGTCTTACAAGTGTTTGAGGCATTTCTTCGAGCAGCCTCAACTTTGGCTTTCTCAGGCTGTTTTTTCTTAGTTTCTCGCAGGCCTGGTTTCTTGTCTCTCACATACAGGAAGTTCAAATAAAATGTTAATAATTAGAATGTACATAAATTTCACCAGAGATATAAATTAGATTTTACTTTATGTGAAAAATAAATGAGAGGAAAGACATGTACAAAATTCTAAAGTATATATAGAATATAAATACCTGTTTTATTTCATTGCATAGAAAAATTATAAAGCAATACTTACTGAAATTACAAAGGAAATTACTTCAATACTGGTAAAAGGAGTATTATTCACATACACAGACACAGGGATATAGAAATCAGAAATACAAATTTTTAACTATAGAGGTTAATATGGAAGAGCTGATATTTCATAGCTGTTTATATACTGTTTTTCTGTTTCTAAGTCATGATGATTCAACTTGGCTTAATTTTTTTTTCCTGGAACAAACCAAGGTAACCTCTCATTTTCCAGAGGCAAACAAAGCATGTGGACACATATTTTATCTCATCTGTCACATGAGAGATTTTGAACAAACATTTAATGATTACGAGGAGATAATGCCTTTGATAGCACATCTTGAGCTTCTTCTACTTTCCTGTAGAACTTCTGACTTTTTTTTTTTTTTTTCCTGGAGATTTTGTTAGTGCATGTCTGTGACAGTCCAGTGAAATCACAGTTATTGTCTCAAATATCTGATAAAGAACTTTGGTAAAGGCAACAGTTTCTGTGGAAGCGCCAGGGCTGTGTAAGTAATGGCAGGAAGATATGGCAAGAGGAGGGGGTCCTGTAGAAGTGGGACCACACTTTTGAGACTGAACTTCCCTATCTTGAGTGACTTCATAAAGAGCCAATAAAGAAGCTGTTTTCATGATGCATGTGCCAAAAAGAAAGGTCAGACAACGATCACACTTGCAGGGAGGGGTAACTCCCCAATAACCCAAGCCCACTGACCCATTTCCAGAAGAATCTGAAGGTATAAACTATGCATGCATCAAAGCAAGGAGAATTCTAGAAGCAAAGACTGCGTATGATGCCTAATTAGACCAATGAGTCCACGGGCCCACCCAGAGGAGGGGGTGAGGAATTATAAAAGCCAGAGGCAATGGCATCCCTCCAGCACTGGACCCCTAGGCTGACTGGACCAACATTGGAACCAAAACTAGTGAAGTCTTTCTTTCTTGTCTTTCTTTCTCCCTTCCTGCCTCTCTTCCTCTCTTTTTCTCTCCTTTTTTCTCTTATTCTCTATCCCTGTATCCCTGTGTATAAGGCAAAGGTTGTCGGGGCATGTTTGAGACTTGTCAGGGCACATTATAAGATCTGCCACTAGGAGGTGTATGTTGTAATGTTTATGGTTTGTCAGTGTATATTATGAAGTTTACTGCTTGCTGCAGAGGTTTCAAGACTTACTGTCAAAGTTTCATGCCAATATCTGTTGTGAGTGAACAAAAATCGAGTTTTGTGAGTTGTAGAATCCCTGGTGTACTTTCACCTTAATCCTGACCTGGGAATTGGTGAATCTGAGTCATTATCCTGAGAAATTGGGACATGACAATGTCTCACATGTTGTTAGATACTACTGTTCTAATCCACTTGGTAATTTATTTACGAAGGACTTAGTACCTGTCATATTGCAAAATGGTACGTTTTTCCTTTGAACATGACCAAATGAAACATTATAAACAAAATCTACCCACAGGACCTTGCTCTTTGTTTCACAGTCTTTCCTGCTGTGCCATTGCCTTCGGCCAGTTCTAAAGCAGAAGGGACATAACTGGCAATCTGGAAAGCCCAGCAGCTGTCTAGTTCAGTCTGTGAGCCTGTGCCATACATGTCTCAGAAAGGACCACCAGACACCAGAGTTCTGAAGCACCACATAAATAAGTTTGTTTTACTAAAATTTAACAGTACACTTTAAAAAAAAAAAAATTATAAGGAAAGCTTAATGGGGTTATTAATGATTAAGTTAAGGAACAATCAACTCTCACTCTGTCCTCTATGACCTCTTTATTTCCAGTCTGGGTTTCTGTCAACATGGTCTTTTGGATGTTAATTTTTTATTTATTTTTTGTGTGTGGTTTTGATTTGTTTTTCTTGTAGTTACAACAATGTGAGTTTGGTTGCCTTCAGTCTCTAGGAGGAAAATGGCCAGGCAGTTTTCTGTCTTCTTGCTGTCCCCCAGTGATCACACAGTCTCTTTTTGAGGTGCAGACTCTATCTTCTCACAGTAACTCTTCTAGTTTTCCCCCTTCTATACCCTGAAGTCTTATCACCTTCTCCTTTGGAGTATCCTCACTTGCTTCCCAAAGGAAGGAATAGTCCTTCTCCAGATCACAGAATCATTGAATCATAGGAACAACCCAGGCTGGAAGGGACCTTAAAGATCATCCGATCCAATATTTTGTGGGAAAAGGAGATTAGATAAGATGAACTAGCACCCTATCCAGTCCCATCTTGAAAACCCCAGGGATAGAGATTTCACCATGTCTCTGGGAATATTGTACCACTGACTGTTCTCACTGAAATATTTTTTCTTATATCAAGATGAAATATCTCCCAGTGTAACTTGCACCCATTGCCTCTTATCCTTGTTGCGTGGCCCACTGGGAAAAGAGAACCTCTGTCCTCTCTGTAGCCACCCTTTAAGTACCTGAATATGGTGATGAGGTCCCCCTTAGCCTTTTCTGCTCCAGGGCGAAAAAACCTAACTCCTTCAGTCTTTCCTCATAGGGCAGGTTCTCCAGCCCTTTGATCATCCTTGTGGCCCTACTTTGGACCATGTCCAGAGCCTTTTTTGAATTCTGGGGACTAGAACAGGACACAGTACTCCAAGGTGTGGCCCGGCAAGTGCTTAGTGAGATGATCATGTTTCTATCTCTGCTCGTAATGGCCCCATGGATGCAGCCCAGGATCTAATATGCCTTTGCTGCTGCAGCAGTGCACTGCTGACTCATGTTCAGTTTGTTGTCCACCAGGAGCCCCAGGTCTCTTTCAGCAAGGCTGCTCCCCAGCCACACAGGTCCTAGTCTGTTCTGGGCTCTCTGATTGTCATCCCAGGTGCGGGAGTTTGCATTTGTCTTTGTTAAACTTCATACAGTTCTTTCTTGCCCTCTTTTCCAGCCTGCCCAGGATTCTCTGCAAGATGGCTTTCCCTTCTGATGTATCTACCTCTTCTGATGTATACACCTCACAACCTAGTTTATTTTCATCTGCAAACTTGGTGAGGGTGCTTTCAACACAATCCTCCAGATAATTTATTAAGATTTTGAACAATGTTGGGCGCAGTATTGATCCTTGGGGGACTTCACCTGTGACAGGTTGTCAGAACTGAGTAAAAACCACTGATCACCACCCACTGGTTGCATCCTGTTAGCCAATATACTACCCATCTCACAGACCACCCATCCACACTTGCCAGTTTGTTTAGGAGAAGGCTATGGGAAACAGTGTCCAATGCTTCACTTAAGTCCAGGTAAACCACATCCACTCTTTGCCCCACATCCACAGAAAATGTTACTTTGTTGTAGAAGGTGATGAGGTTGTCCAGGCTGTCAGATGTTGCCATATGACACATTTCTTCTTAACAGAGAATCACTGGGCACATGCCCAGTTGCATTTGTTGAAACTCTTGAACTCCTTGTTGACAGTGTGTACACCGGCAATCTCCTAGACACCGCTGAGGTATGAAAAGTCCAGTCCAGGAACTACTTCCATTGAACAGACTAGAAAAATAGGCAAGTTCCACAGAATAGGAGCCAGGCCATGCTGTGAATGAGCCCCAAACCAGAAGCTAAGCCCAGTTGCTTTCCAATACAAACAACGATGTATCTCCCTTCACAGTATGCCTGTGAAAATCCAGGTCCTTAGTAGCATGAATAAGTACCAAGTTTATAATCAAGAAGTAGGCTGTCATCATACATTTCTGGAAGAAGACTTGTGGAAGTGTGCCAAACCTGATCATGAGCTGACAGCACTTAAAAGTTTGGCTGATTAACTCTGAGGGAAAGAAGAAGTTCTGAAGAAGTCTGGTATCCTTGAAAATATTTTTCATTTTGTCTTGTCTTTTGTTTTTTCCCCAGACATTTCTAAGAAAGTTTTTTTATCTGTACACATAATTGCATTTTGGCCATTTTAAACAGGGGCTTTGAGGGATGAAAAAAGAGCCAGTTAGGTCAGAATAATTTAAATTAAACAAAAAGAGATAGCAAGGTTTTCAAATGCTTCTGAGAAACAATGAAAGGTAGGATTCCAAGTATGACTTTTTATTCTTTAAAAAAATCAAACCAACCCATGAAATATAATCATTCTCAAAAAAAAAAAAAAAAAAAGAATCCTGCTACAGTTTAGAAAAACATTGTGACAGGCAAACATAATTTCAAAACCATTTACTCAGGTAATATTTTTTATTTGAAGTTTACTATACCTGTCTTTCTCAACAGGTACAGTTGTAGTTTTAGGCAGCTCCTAAATCCTTCAAAGGGGCTGTCACTCAGTCATTCCCCTGCTGTCTCCGGTGAGAGGAATATGCTTTCTGCTGCCAGGCTTTACCTACGGTTGAACACAAGCACACATTGACTGATGCTTGCCTGCCTCCTTTCCCCTGGGTGGCAGTGCTATATAAGAATTTCCAGCAGATACACAGAATAGAGCAGTGTAGAGTGACATTGCTATGCTGGGGAGAGAGGAGGACATCGGTAACGGTACGTGTAAAGAAAAGCATCCTGTCAGACTGAGGATAGGAAATAGCTCTGGATGCCTGGAGAGGTCATGGTGTAGGACCAGTAGGAATAAATTTGTAGGAATGTGGCTTAAATACTGCAAAGAGTGTATGATCCAATTCAGCTGCAATAGGGATAATACAAGCACAACTGGTTATAGTGCTGTACTGGTTTTGACTGGGTTAGAGTTAATTTTCTTCAAAGCAGCAGTATGGTACAACTATGATAATAATACACTCATGTTTTAGCTATTGCTGATCCGTGCTTGCACAGCATCAATATGTTTTCTGATCCTCACACTGTCCTACCAGTGATTAGGCGGGGGTGCACAAGAAGTTGGGAGGCATCACAGCTGGGACAGCTGACCCCAACTGACCAAAGGGATATCCCACATCATATGATGTTGTGCTCAACAATGAAAGCTGGGGGAAGAAGGAGCAAGGGAGGACATTCCGAGTGATAGCATCTGTCTTCTCAAGTAACCGTTACACACAAAGAAGCCCTGATTTCCTGGAGATGGCTGAACACCTGCCTGCTGGTGGGAAATAATTAATTAATTCCTTCTTTTGCTTTGCTTGTACATGCAGCTTTTTCTTTATCTATTAAACTATTTCTCAACCCATGAATCTTCTCACTTTTATCTTTCCAACTCTTCCCATCCCACTGTGGGGGAGTGAATTATTGGCTTTGTGGTGCTTAGCTTCCCACAGGGGTTAAACCACAAAAAAAATGTTTAAAGTGACCTCTCTGTTTCTTTTGAGGCATCTGTCTGAGGAGAAATCTGCCTGGATAAGAGTGGTGTAGAGGTAGTGGCCCACATATCAGACTGTGAAGACTAAAACCTGTGTTGTGAATTTTAAACAATCTGACAGTCTAGAATTATGTTGTATTTTATTGTTTACTACAGTGTTAATATATAGTCAGTGATGTACAACCTTAGTGTAAAGACTGTTAATAAAATCAACTTGTGTGCAGTAATTAAATATGTATTTTATTAGATTAGGTTTCTTTTAAATATTTCATGAACAAACACCTGCATCACTAACACAATTTCAACCGTGTTTCAGACAGCCTCTATTTTTCTTTTTTTAATCCCCTTGAAATCTTTGAAAATATTGCAAATAGCACTCATCTATCAATCTTGATGTCAAAAGCAATGGGCTAAATTATCAAAGACTACTTTTGTTTATCTAAAATACATCAGTAGCTACATTTACTTTTTTAACTTTTACATATCCGGTATCAAGGAGTTACACTAATGTATGAAATATGAAGTGAGACCTTGTCCTCTTTGTTGAAGGTGGCTTGTCAATCAACTGGGCTGAGCGAATGAGACTAGATACTTCATCCTCTCTTTTCCCTGGGCTACTGGAGACAGCAGGAATCTGCCCAACACTCTCATGAGTAGCCACCGAGACTAGTTTTACACTGGTCATTCAAAAGCAGAGACCCCATCCCACCCCACCCCACCCCACTCCACTCCATGCCATCACATCCCTCTGTTCTGCTTAATAACAAAGGATTTTTAAAATTAATTCTGGCAATGAGTCCAAAGGACATAATCTGATTAATACCTTACAGACAGATTAGTCTTGGAAAAAGCTAGCTGGAGTGGTCCCAAATAAATCCAGGGACTATGCTAGCTAAAATTGGCTTATTTGCTCTTTTTATTTATCAGTATATGAACTTGGTTTCTCTTGCTACTGAGAGTGAAATTAATACTGGAATTAAGACTGTGTTCATTATTTACTTTATGACGTTGCCTGTAGAACTCATGTTCTGTGGCTAGACATTCAAAAAAGGATTTTGGTATTATGACACAGAGCTGTAGTATTTAAAGTTAGGAACTGAGCTTCAAGAGCAGTATTCATAATGTAGAGCTTCTAATACCTGAGACAATGATATTTTGTAGAAGCAGAAAGCAGATGAATGGTATTCAGAAAATCCAGCACATTCAAAGTTGCCACACTATATAGCCAACAGAAAATGTCACTAAGTGTAACTGCTATTTCTTCAGAGCTGTGGATGTTCCCTTGTCAGAGGCAGAAACGGTTCTGAGGCCAGCAAAAAATTTAGAATGTAGAAGGCGTTCAATGTTGATGTTCAAAAATGCTGAGCATTGTTGTTTCTAATTACTTTAATGAAACCTGATATTTCTGCAGCCTGAATCACTGACTGAAGATGGGATTTATCAGTGAGTATGTGTCCATGTGTGTCTGTGGGGGAAGAAAGGGTTAAGTCACTATTTGTCATACTGCATTGATGGCTATTATCACACTGCATAAAAATAGTAATTTCTAGTGAAGAGTTAGGAATGAAAATTGGCAGGAAAAAAAAAAAAAAAGTAAAATTTACATGTAGAAGGAAGAAATTTATATTAAAAACTTCCCAACAAGAAACAAGTGAAATGATAAGCCTTAAAGTTCATTCCAAAATTGAAGTCTATAGAAATTGTCTTCCATCGTATTTAGCTTCTTAGCCCCAGTGTAAACTGATTGTTGTGAAACCTCTAACACATAGTTCTATAATAGTTTATTTACACTTTTATACAAATATTTTTGTGAGGAAAAATATTTTCATCACTCCACAAATGCTACTAATAAAGAGAAGGAAATACAACAGATACCAACTATAAGGCAGAACAGGACCGAGGTATAAAGCTATTGGCTAGGTTTTTTTAGTTTCTGATGAGTTTCTGGTGAGACGTAATCCAAAGTAGAATATTATAAGGAGAGAATTCAGAATGAAAAGCATTCAGAAACAAACAAAACCTGTAACAAGAAATCACTTTTTGGTGCTATATTATATCATGCTTCTTTGAGTCTGGGAGTTTCTGCATTTTATTTTATATGATGATATTAATTATCAGCTTCTGAAATCTATTCCAGTCTTCAAAACCATTAAATGTATTTTCCTCCAAAGTAATCATAACATTTTGTGCAGCAGCTGATCCTCTTTGGTACATTATTTTCTTGAAATGTAATTCCACAGCATAGCAAAACTGTGAAAGAGGAGACATCTATGATCTAAAACACACTTTAAAAAAATAGGCATGTCATTGTGGCCAAAAGATCAGGTGCTAAAATACAGACCAGTCTCAGCTCATTAGGAAATACTCCAGGCTGACAGCTGTGTCCTACCCTTCTGTCTCAAACTCCCATGTCCTCTGGCAACATGTTGCATATCCATTAGATATTTTGCAAAAGCTATTTTTCAAATTATATTTTCAATTTAAGCTCACAGTTAATGCCAAGGCTCAGAGCTAGAGTTCATTATAGCTAACAATTGACACAAAAAGTCTTGATTAAAAAAACCACACACACACAAAATAGAAGTATTAATTAATGGTCTTAGTACTTAAATTTATGCTCCCACCAGTGATTTCTTATGTGACACCCAGCCTACCGAAAATTTTTTAGAGAGTGAGGAATAGTCATACAAGGATAATTGTAATTCATGCCAAAAAATGTAAAATCTTACCACATCTGAGGAGATTTGCATCATTTGTAATGATTTCTCTTACAGTTAAATTTGATTAAAGTTTTAATCTAAAATAGAATTGTTGTTCAATTTTTTTATTATTTTTAAGGGGATTTAAATTTATTTTAGGCACACAGAAAAAGCACTAATTAAAAAACATAAATACAAAAGAATATTTTATTAATAAGAAGAGGACTTTCAGTTTACCCATGGTCTAACTCACCCTGTATTACCTAGGGAAAAAATCGTGCTGCTGTTTTTACTGTTAGTTTACATTGACTCTTGTGTCATGAATGCTCACTCTTAATACTCTCTCCAGTTTCACAATTATAAAATAGCATATTTCCTCTTCAGCTGAACTATCTGCATCTGCTTCCGTAAGAAACAGTATCTTGGCAACAATAGGCTTCATTATGTAAGGGCAAGCTGACAATATATTCTTTAGAAAACACGTATTAGGGAAAAGAACAGACTTAATTTTACAACTGCCTTATTTCCTTAAGAAGAAACAAGGGATGGATAGCACATCAAGGATTTAGAAGAAAGGCTGTGAAAGGAGTAAGGAAAAATGCTTTTATCAGGAGCTTAGAATCTCATAATGAGTGACAGCTGATGCCACAAACAAACCCTAATTAATGATGCTCTGATGAGAGTAAATGTCCCCTGGAGAGGAAACAAAATAGAGCAGTGACAGAATTAGAGAGAGAAAGCTAAGAATAAGATGAAGAAAATGTTATGGTATAAAAGCTCTGTATTTAAGTAAAAGAAAAGCTCAAGTTCATTAAACAGCAATGCTCATGCATCTTGCAATAACTTCTACTGTTTCCATTATACTTGTCACATTTTGGGGAGACACACTGTACCTTTGGGGAACCTGAATTTGCATGCTTCTGTGTAGCAATAATTAGTGAATTTTCACTTCATTTGTAGAAAGCTCGTGGGCCATTGGAGAAAAAATGTCTTAAGATTTTCTTTGTCGAAGTTATATTACTGTTCATAGGAAATCAAACTCAGATACGGCAGATAAAATTATTTACAGATATATTTCCTTCTGCTGTCATTATGTGAACTAAGAAGATTTACAACAGTTGTCCATGTTTGTGGAGCATTTACTTACATGAATAGTCCCATAGGACATTTTGTCTGAGCTGCTAGCAGGATAAAGCCTCAGGTTTTCCACCTCTCCCTCCACATCTCTGGACATGAGCCTTGGCAGCAGATTCCTGCATTTCCTGCCTCATGCTCACACAGCATCTACTCTGGGCATGTTGCAATCCTACTCCATCATTTTATAAGATGTAGAGCCCCACTTGAAACATGTAATTTCTCACTGGCATGCCCTATCTACATTGGCAGCATAGGAAAACGTGATAAATGTGAGATCATTGACTGGACTCAGATTTGGACCTTTCACGTGTCAGTATTTTCCTGCTGTTTCTCCAAGGTTTAACTGTGCCTCTAGAGCACACAGAAGCAGATTTTTTTTTTTTTCTCCTGCAATATCATCTGTAGTGAACTGAAGTGTTCCTGCATATAGCAGGATCATGTGTTGTTCTCATCAAACTCCAGAATCATAATGGTAGTCCTACAGTCATCTTCCCCAGTGTGCCTGCTATTTGGCCAAGGTACTAAATGCCCTTGCCTTTTGCCAGGCCCATAATGACCAAAGTGATTACAGTGAAAGGAGAGGGTGGTTTGCCTTTTTTTCAGGAAACAAGGCACATTGTCAAATGTTACATATTTTACTCACACTTTGAACTCCAAATCTTCATTCTACAGTTTAAAAATATTTTTCAGGGAAGAAAAAGTTAACAGTGATCTTCCATGGACCAGGAAAGGAAAAACAGTTTCTCTCCTTTGTGGTCCTTTGGATGCTGCTCAAGACACTTACTGGAGAGACCATGTCTGTTGGTGTAGCTTTCAGCACACAGAAAATGATCACTTAACAGGAGTCTGGGCTTCTCTTGCATGGCTGCAAGTGGAAGAGTTTGGTAGCAGGTGAATACAGGAAGAACACTTACCACTTCCTCTGACCTTCCACAAACATTCTGGAGACTGTTGCTTGTATTAACAGTAACCAGCCTTAATCAACACTGTCATACTGAAAAACTCATGGGCATTTTCACTGTGAAGGTGAAGGTCTGCTTGCTTCTGCACTCAGGCAGCTGGCCTGAATTGAACAACACAGAACAAGATGTCACTCTTTAAACAAAAATTACTCCAAATAACAGCACTGTGTTCATGCCCTCCCTCAGGCCCGTGAAACTGAAGCCTCAAAAAAAATTTTTAAAACTCAATCCCCAGAGCATGTTAAGACTGGTCTTTTTTTTTTTTTTTTTTTTTTTTTTTTTGACTATAAAGGTGGCATAATTATCAGCTCTGCCTCAAGAATCTAACTTGTGGTAGAAAGGAAAAGTAGCATCTCCAATGTGGTCACATTAATTAAATAAATTGTTATCCAGTCTAACCTGCTAGATTCACCACTAAAAACAGTGTTTCCAGATATGGCAGCAAGGATCTCTGGGTAAGCAAATTTAACTCTTTTTCAGAAATTTACAGGTAGCTCAAGTATCTCCACAGCACTTTGCAGTACCAACATATGTCTGGCCATTATCAATGATTATTTTTTTTTCAGAAGGCTGACTGAATTTGGTGTCTTTTCTCTAAGAATTCCAGATTTTTGAGTCCACTGTGAGAAACCCAACTTTCATCTAAAATAACAGTGTATTGTATTGCTATCCCTTATAACATTAGAAAGAAGTTGAAGAGATTTAATTTCTAAATTTCTAAATTTCGAATTTTCTATTTTTAAAATTCATCCTGTAGAACGCAGTCAAAGTGTTAACTATATTTTAGGTCGTAACATTTGTAAGTAATTGTTTCCTTTAGCTCTCCTTACACACACACACACACACACACACACGGTGGTTAAGATTTTGTTTGTATGGATGGGTAGTAAAACAATCAACTATCAGTGACACAGTACATATATAACATCATGTGTATACATAGTTGTACATATACATATCATATGTTGCATACTTTGTTAGAAAGAAGAAGATGGTTGGGGAAGAAGCCTTCACTACCTTTTCTGAGTCAGTATTGAGAGAAATTACACTTAATTAACATCAAAACAACAAGTTCAAGTGGAAGAAGTTTTGTATTAAATGATAGAAATTGAAGGGAATTTGTTAGAGACTTGCAGGCTTCTGGGAGGAAAAAGGAATATCTTAGTACCAGGGAGAGGATCCTGAGTCACCTTCAGAAGTAATGAAGAGAAGACTTTCCCAGGGAGAAAAAGGGGCCCATCTGGACCTTATTACAATACACAAAGCCATTAAAATTGCTGAATAAAAAAGATCAGCAGAGTCAAGGATGCAGCAGTCACATGGCTTTTAATATTAAGCCTGTGTCATCCTGCAGGCTTGAGTTTCTGTTTTTTAAGAGTTAATATGTTATAGTCTTATAAATTACATAAATTTACAAATGGGGATTAAGACTCTGGCTAATTCATCAGCCTATTTCTGACAAATGTGCTATTTAGTGAAGTGTCTCATGTCGATTACACTGATGAATGTAGAAACCAGGGAAAACTATTATAATGATCCATGGCTTGGGGGTTTTCTTTAATACCTAAACAAACAGATAAAGGTGCTTTTGCATACTTCATTGAAAAGTTAAAATCATTCTGGTGCACATACCTGGTGCTAATTCATCTATTTTGTCTGCAGCTTCTTTAACATGCTCTCCCTCCCACTTAGAAATTTTTAATTTCCTGACACACCCTTAATCCCGCCTTTCAAACTTCATTCAAATGTTTACCATTCCTGCTTTCTCAGGGCTGCAGTGAGAAAACATTTAGTAGTCAAGATTTCTTTAGAAAAAACACCCAGCAATCTTCTTTTTTTCCGGATGTTCTAATTGCTCTTTTTGTTTGTTTAAAGGCACAGGAAGGCTGCGAGTTACTGTTCCTACATACTTTGTTTATTCAAAGCTGACAAACACGTCCAGGAAGATAACTACTTATTCACTCAATCCATTATGTAATAATATTTCCATTTTCATTTTTCAAGCTGTATTCATTTCTTTTGCTATTCAGCTGCAAAATAAATAAACCTCCGTAGAACGATGATCCATGAGGAGTTTGGTATGTGAAAATGTGACAAAAGTGTCACTGAAGTTTAAGAAAAAGCATTTGCAAATGTCAGTGATGTGTAAAGATTTAGATTAACTCTGTAGAGGTTCATGTCCTTTCTCTGAACTTCGTAACTGCTAGTTTCTGGATTTGAACATTAAATACATTTAAGCTAAGCTTCAAAATTTAAATTCTTACATTCTCTAATTTTGCCTTCCTTAAAACTTCATTCGGAAAAAAAGCCAGTAGAATTGAAATTAACTGTTATTTTTTGTTGTTGTTGTTTTAATTTCTTTTTAATTTAAGTAGAAATTCATGACAGATTGCTGAAGGTCCTGTATGATCTGAGTTGGAAAAATGTTGTATAATCTTCTTACTATTTACATGGAACTGGGTTTCCCCATAGTACATCATCATAATGTTTCATTTGTGAAATAAAAAGTTTAAATATAAAGCGGAAAGGGGGAGATGTTTGGTTTTTTTTTTTTTTAATTGTCTCTGAAACAGACTGAAGAAATGTCAGTGCTGAGAATGGCTATTCTTTGAAGGAAATATGAATTTGATTATGAATTTAATTATTTGACTTGCTCCATAAGACTAAAAATAAGAGCAAAAGCTCATTTAACAAAGCTAGGCAGTCTTTTTAACACTAATGGTCCAGAAATATTTTGAATCACTTCTCCAATTTCTAGACTCATTTGAGTCGTGCATAACAACTAAATCTTTTTTTTTTTTTTTTTTTTTTTCTTTTACTGCCAAAAAAGTAGAAATCTATCAGGCTACTTAAAACACTCTGCTTTTTTCCAGCTTTGATCAAAATAGTCTCTAGCTGTTTTTCTGGCCTGATGAATGGAGTGATACAGAATTTGGTTGTGGGGGAAGAAGTGTGAAAGGCACTTTATCACTCTGTTTCCCTATCCTAAGTAACATTTAACTTAAAGCATTAAGGACTTTTTCTGCTCTTTAGTTCAGTGGGAGTTTGCCCATTGATTTCATAGAAGAGAAATAAGTCACCAAAGTAGGTGCTTTCAGTGTGCTTCAGTAATGCATTTTGTCAGTTTTATTATCTCCTGAATCTTGTATTGTCACTTTAAATCTGAGTAATCTGTATCGTAAGTGACATAAAACTTTGCTATATGACGTCTGCCATTTTGGATTTATCATATAAACTGGTAATTCAGCTGGAACTGCCGCAAGGGCTGGAAGCATATTTTGTGACCCTTGCTTCTCATCTTGGCCACAGCCCTATATGCAAGCCATACATCCCAATACCCTGCTCTGGTAAAGCAGTTTCTCTTCCTTTCAAAAACACTACAGTGCCACAGGAAGCCATCCTGTGAACATTTGCAGGACTATTACTATATCTCCATTTTCTTCAAGCAGAGATTGAATGACCATAGCCATCTTGCTATGGACATTTTTATATTTTTAATTAATAGAAGTCTACCCCATCAGAAAATGTGCTTCAGGGAGTGTCACAGAAACACTGCGACTAGATAGAATAAGCAAATTTTAACTTTGAATATGAATCTGTAATAACATCTTACAAAACTTTAACAGGTACTGAAGGAAAAGGTAACTTGAAAAGAAATATCCCTATTTGTATACATGAAAAGGTCCTATCTTTGTTTATTTCTATGTATCCTCTATTAAATAAAAAGAGAAATGTACTGTAATTGTAGACTGGCAGGATTTGATGATGAGATAGGATAATCTAGGACCATTTACAAGCAGTCAACTCAAGAAAACGCTTCAAAGCTCAGATGAATATCTGTACATACATACTTCTAATAGCTCTGAATTTTGGTACCTTATATTGTGCAAATTTATAAATAGCAGATAGTTAACGTCTACATATTAAACTTGAAAAATGTCCTCAACATAAAATGAAAGATTGTCAATATAATTTTCAGAATTAAGGATCTTGATTTCCTTGAAAATATATATCTTTTTTATGGTTTGGTTATTTCTGTCTTGCTGAGAGAGTAAGTAAAGGTTAATCCAATCTCAATTCACTTTTTCCTAAAGGTTTCAGAGTCAGGGCAATAGACTGTACTCAAAGTGACAATGGGGATTTTAATTTCTTTGAAGTGTTTCTGCAGTGATCAGATGTCAGAAAACATATTCTATTATGGACTATTAAGGGAAAGACTGAGATGAGGAGGTAAAGATTAAGTCTTTGGGTTAGGAAGCAAAGGACTGGAAAATAGACGAAGGCAGAATCTCTGGAGGGGAGACACTAAAGCTCAATCTCACTCCCTCCTATTCCTGCCTCAGATTTATGCATTTAGCTATGCAGTGAAGTGAAGAGTCAGTTCCACAGTGGATTGAGAGATGTTCTCATATGCACTGGTTCTTTATGTGAATGCAGTATTTTTAGTTCACTATTTGAAATGAATGGACACTGTTTCACTAATCTTCAGTTACAGATTAAATACAAAATTGATACATTCCCACTGGTTAGCAATATTCACTCTGTGTTTAAGATGATGTTGCACACGAGATGAATTTAGTCTTGCTGAGAAAGAAATGAACATATTTCATTGAAAAACTGAAGGCTTACACATACACTGAAGAAACAGAACAGGAACTGTGAATTAAATACATTTGAAACCAACAGTAATATCAAGAGTAGTATGTTCTTTGAATAATCAATGGGTCTTGCATCTTAAGTCCCCATTGTATTCTCTTCTTTCTTCCAGTATAATTTTATTTGTATTTAGATATTATTCTTTATGTTGTCTAAAGCTATCAGATAACTGTATTTCATGGGTAATACACAGTGAGAAGCAAGTCCCTGCTCTAATGTCTGGCAAGAGAAAATGCAAAGGGGAATCAGAGAAGTCCACTCTAAGGTAAAGACTAAAAAATAAAGACTTGACTTTCACGCAGTTTCAAAGCATTTGTTGACCTAAGTACTTGGAACTCACCTAGGCTTCTGTGGCACAAATTATTACTCATAGCTGAGGCACTGCTTAGAGAAAGATGCATTTTTATTCAGAAGGCTCACAGTCAGAGAGTTAATAATTGAGGGAGACTTCTCTTCTGAGAATGTATACACAAGGGAAAAATGCAACTGCAAAAGAAAACTGTACTATAAACCAAATATGCTGATATAATCTTAGCAGAATTGACAAGAATTATCTGCTGCTTTACAATTGGCTTTCTGTTGCTTTTTCTGTTAAAAAAAATAGAAATCTTTCTTCAAGAAGCAGAAGAAAAAAATCACCTTAGTACATTTTACAAAGAAATTTAAGATAAAAATACATTAGCTGTTACTAGTTTCTAATAACCTGAAGTCAGTTCCACAATCCATAATCACATTATACTACAGTTTTAAAGTCTTTACTGTTTTTCACTGAGGAATTTTACTTGTGGGAATTTTACTAAATACTTTTAACAGTTTAATACTGCAATAGTGATTTAAAAATACTTACAGAAAATGTATTTTATTTACTTCATTCATGTAGTTCAATGAGGACAGCATGAAGGTCCAGTCCCTTTATTGCGACCTGACAGAGATTTCTAATTTCCCATATAAGGAAAGATCCGATGACCCTTTACTGACACTATAATGAGTAGCAATGAGAATTGCATTTCTGAGAGAGTATTTATTAGATTTGGGAAAGTCTACTGAGTTTTATGAGGTACTGATCTTTTTGTTTACTTTTGTTTGTGTTTGATATCTGTGATGACTAAATGTCAGAAGTATTGTGAGACAGGTTTTGTAATATATGACATGGAAGAGAAAGCTCATCTCAGGATTACTGATGAGGTAGAGAAAATAAACCACAGTGAACTTTCTGAATTGTGCAATAGACTTTCCCTCTGTAGTCAGGCAGAGTTTGTCTTTCTCTTCTGAAGCCTGGATGTCCCTCCTGTGATCTCTTGTTACAGCTGCTTTCCCTCCTCCTCCCTTTTGCGGTCATCAGACATCTGTCTATCTGTTATGAGTACTCCTGCAATAGCACAAGGTGGATACTCTCATCTATCCTCACTACAATTTTATAACTTCCCCCGGGATCAAAATTGGCACTGCTACAATATTAATGAAAGGAGGTGAGTAGTTTATTATTGTTTATCACTGTAAGAGAAAGGCTCAGATTTATATTAATCACTTGTTCCTAGGACATGGAGCATGATGGGAAGAACTGGTGATTTGTGTGGCTCTGAATTGCTCTGTCTGTCTCTCTGACCTTTTTGAATTGAAGTTTTATGGACCTCAGCTGTTTGGCCTGTAAAGTCTTATAGAGATTTATCAGCTTCATGTATTTTCCTTTCTCTTTCAGGATAATTATAATTGTGTGACCCAGTCACAGCAAATGTTATTGCAAAAAAAAAAAAAAAAAAGGCTTTAATAATGGTGTGAAGCAGTTTTTGAAGGATAAGAACAAGCATTCCAAATCTAAAGTCTTGAATATTTCACTTGTACTTCATTTTAATATCTACATACCCATTTCAGTGTTGTTGGACTTGAAAATGTGATTTTCAAAAAGAAAATTTTTACATTATAAATTTAGGTTTTGCAATACATCAAAGAAGCACTTTGAAAAACAATATCATGAATATCAGTATCACAAGGGTTAAAGCACTCAGCTAGCATGTGGAAGACATTGCTATATGTCTCTTTTTTGCATGGTTTGGAAGAGTGATTTGAGACCAGATGAGGGCTTAGCAGGAGTTTAAAGACCCTTTTGACTTCTTTAATCTTAAGCACAACATTTATCGACTGAATATATTCAGCTCCTTTAATGCCAGTTTTGCAGCTTCTCTACTTTCTCAAGGCACTTCTATCCCAGATCCTTCTGGCCAGCCTGCCAAGAAAGTAAATCTGGTAGATGACCTCCTAAAGCAAGAGCACACTGAGACAGCACACAGCGACACAGTGCCTGTACCTTGCTGCAGGTGCAAACTCCTGCATTGGCCTTGTTCTTGTTGTGTGGTATAACTCAAAGCAGGGGGGCACAACCATACAGATGGCAGTTGTGCCTGATTCAGTGCCACTTCTGCAAAGTCTGGGTGATGGCCTACACAGAACTTACTCAACTGGTGCAAAACAAGCCTTGTCTCTGAATTAGAATGATTTACAGTGACTTTTGGGTTCCCTTCTACCTAGGTGAGTATACCCGTGAATAAACTGCTCTTCACTTCAAGTACTAGTTCTGTCCAGGACATTTCTACAAAATGGAAATGACAGTTCATGCTGAAATCCTGTAAACATTTGGCTTTTGTTACTGAACACTGAGTTATATAAAAAACATGTCTTGAGGCTGTATTTTTTTGATGGTTTATTTTTAAATATTCTTAAAGCCTGGAAAACAGGAAGACTGTACCTGTGCTAACATTATTTTTGACATATTTTGCAAAGAGGCTTTCACGTTAGATACAACAATTGTAAAATTACTTCTTTTTTCTTCATTTATATTTCTTTAGTTGGGGGTCAAAAAGAAATAATATATTTATAAATGGAATACAAAACTTAAAAAGTATTATTTCACTAGAGGGCAGAAAATGCCTGAGGTCTGTCATCTATAGAATCACATTTGACTTTATTTGACATGAAAGTTCTAAAACATCTATACTCTGAACTTTCTAACCTCTGAATCATCATACACCAAGCAAATCAATAATACTCTATGGTAGTCACTGTTCAAGGAAAGAACACTGTGATGGAAATGCCTTTACTTAGACAGTCATGTACTTTAGGTGTACACCAGTGAGTAATAATGCTTTCCAACCAAGTCATCATTAAAAAAGAAATCATTTCTCTCCTCAGTTCTACCAGGAGTGAGACAAAAAATGGGAAGAGAGAATGAGAAAGAAAGATTAAAAATCAGTCTTTCATCTTCCAAAGTGACTTTAAAGTGTTCTTGCTTGCATTTTAATATTTTTGATCAAATCTTCCAAATTTTTTTTTCATTTATAGATAAATATTTTTGGTAGAACTCAACACTTAATGAATATTATTGTCAAAATTGGCATGTAACTTTATTATTTCTGCAATATTTTTTCCCATTAAAAACATATAAAATTTTATGTTAACTAACATACATTTACAAAATCACTCGCAGACAATATCTATATTTACATAGAAATCTCACTGCATAATAAAATAAAGATTCTGTATATGACTATAACATAATATTATACTACAACGAAATAAAATACACATAACCAAGGTAGTGCATGCCGAAATTACTTTCTAGCTTATGGGGTCTTTTATAGTTTTAATGAAGCCCTTTGTACAGCTTTAATTTTTGAATCTGCAAAAGACAGAAAAATAAATCACATAATATTTTAACTTATGTTTACATAATTTCTAACTTAGATGGTGTGTCAGATAAGAACTTGTAAAACCACCAACCCGTTCTGAGTTCACCTCTCTTGTGGAATTAGAATAGTCAAACACAGCATGGTCTTCACTTTTAGAATTATTGTGGTTTTCCTGTGACATTTTGTTGAAGTAAAGCACGTTGAACTGCTTGAGAAATTCATACAGCACACAAATTCATGTCTTCATCCTGAACTTTAAAAAATATCTGAAAAAGCCCTACAAACTTGTGAATGTATTGGTACAAATAGGGCACACAGTGACAGGCTATTGAGCTGAAGGAAAATCTGCTCTTTTCTACAAGTGCATTTTTTTAGGGTCAACAGTTTTTTTGCATTTCGGATTCATCGTTTTTTATGCTTAAATTGAAACTTCAAAAGTAAAGAAACAGAAAAGATTATTGTAGTTGTTAATATAAACTGCTGACTAGATCCTGGAAAATTGTTCCCTGTAACTGTTTTTGAGGAAATAGGCAAATCCTATCCATTAACATTATTCCTCACACAAACCTTAAAAAAGACATTTGTTTGGCCTTGCAGAGAACTTCATAGTGGTTAAGTAAATGATAATTTTGCTCATCTTGCCATGGCTGTCAGTTTTCAATGGCAAATTAACAGCTGCATGAATAAGAAAAAAAAAAAAAACACAAAAAAAACCAAAACACCGAAAAAACCATGGAATATGCAACAGTTGAAAATACACTTGAATTCAATTTTTTTTTTCAATTACTCTTTTATGTGAGTCACAGTTTCCTGAAAATAAATTGTGTAGTAGTTGTAATAGCTCTTCAGTGAAGCCCCCAAAATGATAAACACCACATTAATCCTTCTGATTTTAAAAACATGGAATGCAAATAATTTCAAATAAATTTATATTTCCAAGATTTAGATGTCTGTATTTAATTTAGTCAGTCCAGCTCCCTATAAAGGCAACAGAGCTATGCTGATTTGCAAATGGCAACTATATGATCTTATTAGCTTTTATCAATTTGCTTTTCAAAATAACTATAGGATTGACATACGAATTTGTACATGAAGTAGCATGGGCTACAACTTGTTTAAACACCAAACACATAACAGTTTGGAGACTTAGCCTAAGTCACTCTACCTTGAGAAGAGCAAAGAACAATGAACATCTGTGCCTCTAGGGGTCGATTAATTTGATGTGTCGTGAAGTATACAACTAAGATGAGATGTGTTGCTCTCAGAAAGTGTTCATTTCTCTCTCTAAAAGGACCATAAGGTAATTAGATTGGCTTTCAATATCCAGCTTTAAAGCTATGTTAAATCCATATCACCTACTAATTGTGTAGTTACTTGTGTGAGAAACCAGTGATGTAAGGACAGTGACGTCTTGCAGGTTTTTCTAAATGTAGCTTTGTCAACAATCCATGTGATACCCAGAAAAATGCAGTTAAGTAGAAAACCTTCACAAGATCCCATCTGAACTAAACTATGCAGGACATCAGCTACAGAATTTGTTTCTTGGTACACACAAGCTAAGCAATGTGTTTTATATTTTTTTCTGTTTTTCCTTCTGCACTTTGATAAGGCTAAGAGACTTTACTATATTTCCCATGCTCTGAAGAAAAGTTTTACCTTACTTTTTGAAAATTCTGCAAAATGCCTTCTATTGGTTGCCTTTTATCACCAGTATTCCTCCATTTTATTTCACTTTTATGTGGTGTCAAGCTCCCACTGAACAGTTTAACATGAGCATTTGCACGAGTCCAGGTGAGAGACAGTCAATTTTCTTGTTAAGTAGCTCGTATGGGTCTGTATTTTGGATTTGTGACTAAAACAGCATTAATAACAGACCAGTGGTTTAGCTGTTCCTGAACACTGCACAACATCAAGGACTTCTCTGTTTCTCAGTCTACCCTGCAGCAAGTAGGCTGGGAGTGGGCAAGTTGCTGGGAGGAGACACAGCTGGAACATCTTACCCCAACTGACCAAAGGGGTGTTCTACATAATATAGCATAACGCTCAACAACAAAAATTGGGGAGGGGGTGGGGCAGGAGCTTTTCCAAGTTAGTCTTTGCTCAGAACATGGCCAGGAATTAGTCTGTTCGTGGGAGGTGATGAGTGACTGTTTTTGTATTACTTTGGGTTTTGTTTTCCCTGTCCCCCAACCTTCACTTATTAAATGGAATTTATCTTGACCTAAAAGTTTTTTCTCACTTTCATTCTTCCAGTTCTCT